>NC_056730.1:727680429-727830832 GCF_019279795.1 Protopterus annectens
AACCCAAATTAAACAGTATGTAAACAACACCTGGCTTTATACGTGTTCAAGACCTGGATATGTTAACCTAGATAATTAACATGCCTGCATGGCTATTTCTCTCAGAAACATCCTTGAAATTCCCTTTATGCAGAGAATATTCCTAACACACTCCTCCCTTCTTACCATCTACTTTATAAGCTCTCCTTCAGCATCCAACTCTTTCTTTTCTCCTCTCATGACACCATACACATTTTCAATTTGACAACACAGAGGTTAAGGTGCCAACTGGTAGACCTGTGTTTAAAACCTGGCTGGAGAACAACTGGGCAGCAGCAGTATCTGTGTTGAAGAAAGGCCCATCAATCTACTTAAGTAATACACAACAAAAACCATATGGGGTTTCCCATAAAGTGGCCATGAGTTGAGTTCGACTCAGGGGCAGTTACTAACCTCCATGAGGATTACTGTTCCAGTATTCTACAAGTTACTCCTTATCCTTTATTTCTCTTTTGATAAATATTTTTAATTGTTAAGAATATATTGCTTTTCTACTTTCACCATACCTCCCAACCTCTTAGCACAAGAAATCTGAACAAAGCCTAAAATAATGAGGGGACAAAGGCCCAAAAATCAGGACAGATTTAAAATTATTGTTCTTATAAACTTAGAAAGTTCTACTGACAATCATTAGCGGACTGGAGTTGCGCTGTGGTGACCCCTAACCGGAAAAAGGCGAAAGGCAACAACAACATAAACTTAGAAAGTTGCTAGAATAATAGGATGTGTGCTAGTGTCCCTTTTGTGAAGGATACAAAGTCTGAAAATGAAATGTATGTCATTATTTATTGACTTCAGTTCTCACTCATATGCCAGAAAACCACACATTTTATGAGGAGCAGATCTAAAATATGAGGCAAAAACTGTACATTTGAGAGGTATGATTCTCACTATTTGTGTATAAAGAGTATTCATACATAGTTACCATATCTGAATGTGTTACTGCAATTCAGCTGCACAAATTGAATTGATGTTATGCAAAATAGTTTTAAAATCTATGCTACAGTTTCATGTAAGGATATTTGTTGTTAGCTGTACCATCATGCAAATGCATAATCTGTTTAAACAGGATATTAAACAGCTCTATTTCTAAGCTACAGTTTTTGTAAGAAACATTTCTATATTTTATGCTATAACTGTATGTATAGGTAATGGGTTTCCTGCCCAGTCAGATGTTTCTAGTAAAAACAAATAAATAAAAAAATAGAACTGACTTGAGTTGCTTTTCAATTATAAAGCTTCAGCTTAAGTAGAATGTTTGTAGGATTATGTGTTTTAGACTTTGTTAGAGAGACAATTTTTGTCTGGGTTAACTAGTATGGCTATTAAACAGTCGTAATCTTTTGAGAATCTGGGGATTCAAGGAAAATCATAAACTGTTCCTCATTACAATATGGTATAATAATGCCCAGAAGAATCATTATGGTCTTAATAAAAGACATCCTGACTTAGAGACTCTGCCCAGCAGGTGGAAAGGAAATAGGTGAATTTAATTAAAGAACTAATAATCGCTCCATGGTGGTGGCTGCAATGGTTCAGCGGTTAGCATTGTTGCCTCACAGCAAGAGGTTCTCCAGTTCTATTCTCATCTGGGGTACCTTCTGTGCAAAGTCTGCATGTCCTTCCTGCGGTTGAGGTTGATTAGACATTCTAAATTAGCCATAGGTGTGTGTGTGTGTGTGTGTGTGTATGAATTACTGCGACAGGCCTAGCCACCTGGCAGTGTAAACCTTCATTCGAGATGATTGTCACTGCTGAAGAGACACGCTGACCCCATGTGCAAAATGGGAGAAGAGGATGGATGGATGGATTTGGCTGCCATCTCTAATTTTCACCAGAGACCAGATAGTTTCTCTTCAGTTTCTTCAAAGGTCTCCAGAGCCTTTTTTGAAAGGGACTTGTTTCCACCTCCACTGTGTACCTTCTGGGAACATGGACTTCATTCTTGAAAGAATAACTCAGACTCCATTTGAAATAGCTACTACTACAGAATTAGAATGTCTTAGCTGAAAGTGTTAGTCTTGGCAGGTATTACTTCAGCCAGAAGAATTTCAGAACTTTACAATGTCATTGTTGATCCTCTTTAGTTGGCATTTCACAGTGACGAGATTTTTTTTAAGACAAGTCCTCCTTTTCTGCTTAAAGTTGCAAATGAATCTAACAAACCAACATATCCATTTGCCTGTCTTATTTGAGACTTACTCTATCCAAGGAGAGTACTTGTCACACTATGTGGTTGTCCATCACTAGCTAAGATACTGTTTAGAAAAAAAAGTCGGTATGGAAAGATACACATTGGTTTCCTTTTCTCACAAATCATTGGTATGAAGTGTCTGAAGTTATGCTTACCAAGTGGCTGTCCAGTTGCATAAAGTTTTGCTTTGGTAAATATAATAATTAATTTCCTTGAGTTTGCTAAAGTTCATTCTACCGAAGCTGTAGCTACTTTGGTAGCCTTCAGAAATGCATCCTGTGATACTTGTGGAGTGATGATGATTGTTGATAAATGCTAAGAATTATAAACTGGATCTAATCTCTTCATCAAGTTATGCTTTGGGTCTGCTACTCTGAAGGGTGCGTTCTTCAAGGGGATTACCCAACAGAACAAGATTGCAGTTCTGTCCTATGAATGGCCCTACTCCAATCCGGTATAACATATATGTACGTACCATGATGATAGCTCTTTAGGAGTGATTCCATCCTCTGTAACAACAACAATCATCTTTCCTATCTTTAGCTGAAACTGTCATGTCATATATGTATAAATTTTCACTTAACATGGCTAACCTCAGATCTACAAAGGGAGAGCAAGCATAATGCATCATGGGATAAGGAGAAACTAAGCAGTCAAGGAAATATAAATCGCTCAGTGGTCCTAGTGCCCTGCAGCATTAGTCCTACACATTACAGAGAATGAACCCATTGTAAAAGTTTTATAGTGAACTTTAAATATGTTCTTCCAGTTGTTATTCTAGACATTTCTCAGACCACTAAAGCTCTTCAGAGTACAGAATAAAATCTGTAATCAGTTTGTACAAGAACCCATCACTATCTTCTGCTTCATAAACACATTCCCCATTACTGAATGGTTACTTCAATCCTCACAACAATTTATAAATCACTACGTACTGATTTCTGCACAGCTCCAGTTAATAAGTTATTTCCCAATTAGATCACACCAACCAGTGACTGTTATTCTGTGGAGATCTCCTGTTGGTAGTTTTCAAACCATGTCATCTTGAATTGTTTCAAAGCAAAGTTTACTCTTCAGTACTTCCATTACATATGTCCTTATCTGTCTCCCACTATAAATTGTTCTTGTATTGCAGTTCTGTGTAATTTTCTGTATATCTGGATTTTTATAACAGCATTTGCTTTTACATTCATTCACGTACCATAGCTAATAAAGTATAACTTTTGACTATCAGGATGTGAAAAAGGATGTTTTTCATGTGGATCACTGTTGCAGCCATGACACATTAGATCTCTTTCACAGGTGAGGTCTGACATCTTGCTAGACTTCCAGAAATGGCACCCCCCACCACTTTGTCTGGGCTGAGTCCCACCTTCTGTAAGATGTCCATATATTCCTGATATAAAGACGGCATCTGCCCACACTGTCTGTTCTTTCTTGCTGTAGTTTGTGTTAATATTGAGTGGAGTACTGAGTAACTACCAATGGCTACATTGTATTTGGCCTATTAACATTTCAGACAGGGCAGACAAGTACCACATGAAGAAATATTTTGTTCTCTCTTAGTAGTTCCCACACAGCATGTTTGTTTTCTAAGTTGTGATTGTAACATCAACAATTGTCCTATCTGTCCTGGCTTTAGCTGGAAAAGAAGGGGACTAGCTCTCCAGGCTTACCAGGACAAAAAATGCATCCCTGATTATGCAAGCTATCATTCTTGTGGAATTATAGCAACAGGCCCGAGTAGATGCCCCCTCCCAAGAAAAAGAAAATTGGTTAAGAAGGAGATGCAGACTCATAAACAGAACAGTAAGGAGACTGCCAAACTTCAGAGTTGTTCGGGTTACTGTAAGTGCCAAGGGAGTCAGATCCATGGAGCGCCTTCACAGACCCCAGCCCTGATGTCTACTTGATTTGTCCATTTTTCTTCACTACCTGCTTCCTATTCAAAATTGGCATTAGACAGTCTCAGGCTTTCTTATTCAGAACTAACAGTCAGACCCAGATGAGCCATATGTATCAGGAGTATCTTCCTTGAAGAGGAAGACTGAGGTCTCCCCAGAAACAACTCTGACTACTTTGACTCCGAGTGTGTGGCAGAGCTAAATTATAGGTGAAAGCATCCTCCACCCCTAGGCTATAACACAGGTGAAGAAGGATGTCTTGTCCTTTGGGTCTCCCCTCTGAAGACTTTCCATTGGAGACTGTATCTTTAATTAAAGATCACTTCAAATGGCAATCCAAAGAGGTCTCTTCATCCCCGAAAAGACACACTTTTTGCAATTATACTCTCCAAAATTAATGGCTATTCTTCAATTCTGCTAGCCTGGCAGGATGTCTTTGAGGCAGCATCTATTGAGCCAGACTCTCACCCCTGCCCTCATTCTCAAGAGACCTGAACACTTCTGTAAGAGTAACAGTATTCCTGGCTACTGTTAAAGGAACTAAAGTTCTAAGGTGTAATACACAGTCTAGGAATTGGGAAAGGCAAATTCTGGAATATTTTGGAGGAACAAGTTTATACCTTAGCAGCCCTAGCATTCAGTGCCCTACAGACCCTCATGATCCAGTATGTGGGAGAGATTCTCAGGTAACTTGAAGAGGCTTGAGTGATAATTACAACAAAACTGTAAAGACTAAACTAACTATTAGGATACAGCCAAACCTATCTGCAGGTGGGCAGGTCTGTTATTAAATGTCAGTACAATGCTGTGGATTAAGCATCTAAGACTGCTGTAAATGGGTTAAGTAATTAGGAGATATTCCTGACTGATGCTGCAGTCCTTGCTTGAGGATATTAAGAAGCAGCTCATGATTGCACAATGAGACAAGGAATTTATTTACAACCAATTGCACATTTTTCAGGACACAAGATTAAAAAAGACAAACAGTGGAATTACTAAAACAACTGTTTCACCCTCCAGCTCCCAAATGTAGAATTACCCCAAAAAGCAATAGTCCTGCTTACCAGAGACATATAAAAGGAAACAGCCAAGCTGGACGTCCCAAAAAAGGAAATGGTCACCAGATGAGAGAAGCAGGTCTCTGGGCCCACAGTACCAGAACCCCAATAAAAAATAATTCACCTTAGCCTTCAAACTCTCCTATCCTTCCTCAGTAATCCCAAAGTATTGGAAACCCAGTTTTCCATATTCAGTTACCATTGGCTAGACATTGCAAATGACAAATGCGTTCTATAAATTGTCTTCAAGGGTTAGACTGTAATTCCAAAGATTCAAGGTATTAAGCTCATTCCACCCCCCAAAGAAAAACACAAAAGGAGTTTTTAAGACCGTAATGTAGGATAATCACTAACACGTGTCCATAGAAAGAGTGTCTGTCAGCCAGAAAGGGTTTATATCATGTCAGTGAAGCAGCATTACAGCGAATGATGTTTCACTGACACATATAGACCGAAAACGGAAAAGAGCGAAAGCTCAGGTCAGCGATTTCTTTCCTAAGGAAAGAAATCACTTGGCCGGAGTCGTGACTTGGCCGGAGTCGTGACATTGCCCCTTACCTGACTGTAGTATGATCTTGGACTTGGTATATTTAGTTAGGGGGTGTGTCCATTGGGGGCTGTGGTAGGCGAACCCCCCCCACTTTGTAATGTTTTAAGTGGTATGTTATGTTTTGTTGGTTCACCGATTTTTTCATGGGAAAAAAAATGGTGAAGTGGGGTTTCACTCTCTTAAGATTTCAGGTTATATGAGTCGACAAAATGTCATTCACTGTAATACCATTTCACTGACATAATATAGACACAGCCAGAAAGCTGAAGGCTTTTTTCTCAAGACTGTTCCTTGTGTCAGAAAAATACAGATTTCAGAGACCTGTCCTGGATGTATCAATACTAAACAATTTCCTGAAAGTTTCTGAATTTAAAATGTAACTTCAAGCCCTGTTGCCTCTCCTGGTTTTCAAGACACTTATGTTGACCTTAGACTTAAAGGCTGCCTGCCTTAACTTACCCATTCATATGGCTCACAGTTGCTATTTCAGGTTCAAAGTGGATTGCTCTTATTATCAGTATACCTCCTTGCCCTTTGGTTTAGCTAGGGCACCTGGAGTTTTTACAAAATGCTGGCTGCAGCAGTTGTATATTCCTGAGCCAAGGACATTCACACATATACCATTACCTGGATGGCTGGCTTACTCAGGCACGGTCCTACAAGGAGCTGCAGAGTGCACCCTAAATTATTTCCAGAAGTTGAGCTTCTCTCTGACTCTTACAAAATCCAGTCCAACTCCCATACTCCCTCTCAGATTAGTGGTATTTATGGGAGTCCAGGGAGATATGCAGAGACAAAGATCTTCCTTTATTTGGAAAGGGTGGAGTTCATGACCACATTATTTCAAGACATGTCCATCAAGTTAGTGAAGGACAAAGTCACAACTCAGAATAGAATTCATGGTTATATGGCTTACATGAGTCTAACAGTGCTAATAGCAAGACTATGGATGAGAAAGCTTCAGTGATTCTAGAGAGAAAGTCCCAACATTCCCTTACATGAAGGTATAGCTGCAATTGTGAAACAAGTAAGATGAAAAGAACCACAAAATTTCTTTCAGATAACCTCCTGACCTGATCCTAACTGCAAAAGTCTCAGTCACAGCTAATGGAGGCCAATTCAAGGAACCTCAGATTACATGGCTCCCGGAGTCCCTTACATAAATCTCAAAAGAAATTATGTCAGTCATCTGCTCCTCAAAACTATCAACCCATAATGAACATGATAATATATAACTCCATGCTGATATGATGCATAAACAGAAGGAGGTACACAGACATCTATCCACTCTGTAGGCTGGTGATGCAAGCTTGTGGGGAAATCACTGCAGGCACAGATGATACTGAGGGCACCTCTATCCCCAAGCCAGGAGAATTTTTCTGACAGATCAGTTAAGCAGAACAGCAGTTGATCTCTGTGAGTGGAAGTTAGACTGAGACTCTGCTTTGAACTCCACAAGCAGGTGCAGTGTCCAAGAGATAGACTTTTTTGCTTTTCTGGGAAAAGGACAGATAGGAAATTTCCCCCCAGAGCACCACAGAAGCAGGTTTTGGCAATGGATGTCTTCTCTGTGAACTGGACAGAAGTTTCTGTTTGCATTTCTCATAGAGTTGTTTGCCAAAAAGATCAGTGAGGAGAGGCTAAAAATCCTATTATTTATTATGTGATCAGATAACACACAGGTATTCTTCATTGTACACTGTTGCAGTACTGACTCTTGGGATTCCTGCCTGTAGGAGTCCAAAGAGCAGCCCAAACACCAGAACTCTTATTTTCTCCCTTCTGTTCTGGTGGATTCCCTCTCCTTCCGACATTTGGGCATCAGTGGTATAAAACTGTAGTCAGCAAACACCATCACCAGTCCTTTCTTGTCACGCTTTAATGAATACTTAATTTGCTACTGCAACATTGTCAGTACATCTGCTCAGCCTGAAGCCCAAGACTCTAATAAGTGCCATATTGGAAAAATTTCTTATCCTTTCTGTGTTGCTTATTGTACGTTGTAGGGCATAAATTTAATGGTTTAAGAAGCGAATTCAACACAGATTTTCATAGCTTTTGTCTTATTTGCCTGGGTCCAGATTACAATGTGTCCAACTGTTTCTGGTGTGCACATTTTAATGCTAGGACTGTCAAATGTAAGGCCAAGCTCCTAGAGAAATATGTAGAGCAGAAATTACATGACAGGTCAAGCCACACTATAACATCTCTTCCTTTCAGGCTTCCTAAGAAAAATGAAAAGTTCTTTATGGAGGAGAGTTTTAGGGATGTGGATGAAACAATTTTGGTGTTTGACTACTCCCATCTACTCAAGGTAGCTAATGCTGGGAATGTGATTTTGCAGCTCCCTGTACCCCATGCATATTTGACCAAGTAGGTCACCACTCTGTTGGTCATTACCATGTTCTTGCAAGCCAAAACCACCTTGTCAGTCATGCTCAGAGCCACTGTACAAGCCTTGGTCTCTGATGTGTGCTGTCCTATGAGAGTGACGGTAGCATCCCCTGGAATTTTTTTCATGAGGTTGAAGAGGACCAAATACAAGTTGCAGTTTTTTGTCTGTACCCTGAGACTTTTAAGTCAGACCATACAGAAGATGCTGAGACTCAAGGCAGCAAAACCCAAACAGTCATTGGTTGATCTGTCCCAGCCATAGCTGACTTTGTCTCAGATCAGTTATTCCTAGGTTTCTTCTTAGGAACTTTTCAGATTGGCTGAAGTGTTCATGATTTTATGAAATCCCGACAGGCACCACCTGAAAAGATTCTGCTTTGGGGACCCCTCAACTAAGAGAAAAAAAGCGAGTTGTCTTCCGAGGGAAGCTCGGATTACACTAACTTAAATGGAGGAGGTAGCATATCTAGATCATCTTTCCCCAGCCTCACAACCTGAGAACTTACCCTATGAATATATCCTTCACAGAATACATGAATATTTCAGTTAAGCATCAAATGTTCTCTTAAGCCCAGATAGGTATATTCATCTTCTGGGCATGCTGGAACCTAGACTATTTGCTGTTTCAGTCCTTGTGATCCTGGATGAGTTCCATGAAACATCTTTTCAGCAAGAGTCCCAGTTCCCTGTCCCTAAGAAGCTAGACTGCATCTGTATGGTTCATTAATCCCACAAACACCTTTAAAAGAACATTGCAGATCTAGCATGATATCTCTGGAGTCCAGTAAGAGATGTGGTGGGGCTGCAACCAGAAATTTGATTTGAAATGGCAGGGAAAGTAGGATATTTGACTAGTTTGGTAAGAAAATGCACACCTCAGCTACCTCAACTATCAGTGCACTCAACTGCCAGATTCATTGCTCAAATATCAGGAATCTCTTCATGAAGTAATGAGACTAAAGGCGGAGGAACTACAGGACAAGAACTATATAAAGGAACTGCTGTAATTGTGCAACTTCAGGTTCCAGGTTTCCAGGTACTCAGTGAAGTGTGCCTATGATGCAGTAGATGCAGCATGCAGGGCATCTTCTGTGTGGTCTGTAGTCAGGAAAAACACTTGCCAGAGGTGCCAGGCACTTCCAGAGAATGTTCAAATGGAGCTTCTTGACAATCCATTGGATAAATAGCTTCTCTTTCGGCTCCTGCTTAAAAGTTGTTCAATAAGGTGGAGGAGAAAGGGAAAGCAGTGCGGTCCATTAAGGACCTTTTTCAGTCTCTGTCCCTAGGTATGTCAGGCATTACCCAAAGAAGAGTTGCACCCCTAAGCAGGGTAAGGAAAAAAAAGGAGAGAAAACAAGAAAATTATTTAAGAGGTAGCAAAGTAACATATGATCTGGGGGCCTCAGAACCTGGACACCACAGGGACCAGCTCTGGCTGTCCATCACACCTTTCTCTCCCTTTCCAAAAAGTTCCCATCATAACCCATTCCTACTTCCCCTCCCTCATCTTGTGTGTCACTGAAAGTAGGAAACACTTTACCACTTTTTTCAAACCAGTGGGGAAACATTACACAGGACGGGTCGTTTCTGCAGATTTGTGAGGTCAGACTACAATATACAGTTCCTAAGGATACCAATATTTTGAGGTATTCCACCTGTACCTAAGCAGTAAATGCACCTGCTGCCAAAAGTGGACAGCTTCCCGTTCCATGGGGTCATGTAATGTGTACTGTACTGTACCATGAAAAGACACTAACAAATTTCTTTGAATTTTCCCTGCCCAAAGACAAGAAGGATCTTTGAGGTCTGTTCTGGAACTGTCAAGACTCAACAGATACCTCCTAGTTCCAAAATTTAAAATACTGATATTGCAAAAACTTCTACCATCAATTCTCTTCAGATCCTAAATGGAGACACTGGTTCTGTAGGATGCCTACCTACATATCCTCATAGCTCAGTTCCTATGATTCAAAGCAGGGGTTCCCTTTTCAGATTACTTCCTTGCACTTTGGGTTATCTATTGCACCCAGGATCTTTACAAAATACCCTTTTCCAGTAATTTCTTTTTGCAGGGAAAAGGGCCTGCAAATGTACTCCTTCCATTCAGAGATTCAGAATACCAGACAGATTATCATGGACTGTTTTCAGAGGGTAAGGCTTGTCCCTAAAACAAAAAGAATGCCAACTAACCAAAGCAGATGTATGATGCTCCTGGAGCTATTCTTGACTCAGAAGACCAGAAGGTTTTTCTGACTCAAGACAAGATCTTGTTCCTTTCTTAGTATTTCAGCAAGATTGCCTATCTTCGCAGTATTTTGGCCTGGGAGTTCATTAGACTGCCAGTACACATGGCATCCTACATTTTAATGTTCTCTTTGGTCAGGCTACACACATGTGAAAACATCAGTGGGATCTTATGGACCTTATGAGTATGTGATATCAGCATCTCCACCTCCTTTTGATTAGCATTTCACTGCTTACTTGCATGATAAGGGAAAAGAGATAAAATCAAGAAAGAGTGAGAGATGGATTATATTTCAATCTAAAAATTAATCCTTTCACCACATCTTTAAACCGTGAACAGTTTTGGAAAATATTGCAGTCTTATGTTTGCCCATCCAGATAGGGAATCAAAGACCTTGGACATTAAAAAAATGATCACCTGACCTTTTAGTTTGAGATGGCAGTTAACTTGTGTGAAAGTACCAAGCCTCAGGTTAGATCATATCTTGGAGGATGCACAGCAGTTACTACTATCAGCCTGTTCTAATAAACATAATTCTGTAAAGCTAATTCCTTCACAGTTAATAGTGGAAATGTACAATCACGCAACATTGTGCTTATTATTATACGAACACTTTAAAAACTTTTGGTATAGCAGCCAATAAGAAACTGACTTGAGGAAGTGCACATTGTCAGGAAGAAAGGAATTTTATTTGAGAAAATGGAATCTTTTGGTGGCCAAAGGGAATGTTACGGTATGCAGCTGTACATTTGTCACTACCAGCCCCTTTCCCAGAAAATTTCAAACTTTAAAAATATTTTTAGCAGGAAGTTTTCTTGGCTTACATTGCCAGCAACAACAAATTCGAATGAGGAAATATATGTTGGACACTTCAAAGACTTCTTCCCCAGAGAGGAAGCAAATGGTTTCAACTTGGGCAATACCTTCAACCACTGTAAAACCACCTAGTGAGAGGGAAATGTATCTTGTTATCTAAACAGGAACAACTTAGCACAAATGTTATGGTTCATCCTAAGAACCATTACTGCAAGAATTTGACTGGGATTCACTGCATACAAATATCAATCTGTAGGCAGAAATTTCAGCAGCCTGTAAGCAATCAGACCCCCCCCCCTCCCTTGTTGGAGCCAAGCATCAGCCCCCCCTCCCCCACCATTGTTGGATCCATTGCTCATAAACGGTAAAATGCCTTTACCTGCTTCTGTTCTTGATATTATGGACATAACTTGTTTTCCTGTCTACTCATAGAAGTCTATAAGTACATCTAGCTTATTAACAAATAATGTCCGTCATGGTGATGAAAAAAATCTGAATAACTTAGGGTTGAGGAAAAACGATAAATTACAAATAAGTCAAAGGAAAATCTGGATGTTTGCAGACAGTGGAGTCCCTTGATGTAAAACAGGCATGGTTATTGATGACCAAGAGGACTGCATGTCTCATGCTGGTTGACAACTCTTAACCACTGACAGACAGAGCTATGTTAAACTCGCTCAGTCAGACAATGGCATACCGATATGTCACCTGTGAAGCCCTGACTCAGCTAAGAACTTCGGGCAAAATTTTACTCATGTTGTCATTTGACAGGTTTGTTTTCTATTCACAAGTATTGTCTATTTTACTATTTGAAGTCTGTCCAGAGGATGTATGCTATATTATATGAATAGCGGGAAGATCGCCAAGCAACTGTTACACTGTTGATACATGATTTTAGCTTTATTGTAATTAAACTGTCTAATACTTGGACATACCTGTTCAGTTTACTCCTGAAATCAGATGTCAAGTCTTGACATGCATGCATTTCTATTGCAGCATCAGGATTTTTTTTTTAAACAAGAAACATCTTTATTGAATTATCACTTATGACATAGGCAATCATACATTTATAGGTTCATATGTTCATAGGTATTTACTAGGCTAATGATCACAAGGGCCTTTTTAAGCCTAGCCATACATCCCAAATCTCTGACAAGTTCTGGTAACCTTGGTAAGTGTAAGCAGAGGCTTGGGAGATGAAACATTTACAAGCAGGGGCCTGGGAGATGAAACATTTACATGTTGCCTGTATCTATTAGCGACATAGGTGCCAAGCCAGGGATGATTTTCCTGTTCCCCATCCAATTGTCCAAGTTAGACTTGAATTGGGCTAGGGAGGAACTCTGTTTCACATGGATGGGGAGCCTGTTCCAGAGTCAGGGTAGTCTCTGGGATACATACTCTGTTGACCTCTCTAGCAAGTCCTATTTATATCACAATCAAGGATTAAGTCCTTAGAACAGGTAATTCTGGTGCTGTTTGTTTTATGTATATGCAGGAGGTCCATCAGAGTGCAGTCTGAGAATGCCTTATATGCTTGGCATAGATCTCCCTTCAACAGCCCATAGAAGACAGAATACAGGGATAGGGCCTTGAGGTGGTCTGCATAGGACATTTTACTTATGCCCTGTATTCTTTTAGTGAGGAACCTCTATGGATGTTCATTTGCTGGATATGCCTGGTTAGGTACAAACCAAAGGGACAAACTGGAGAAAAAACGGCAAAACAAACTGAATAAAACCAAACCGGAAAGTGAGCAGTCAATAGTACGTCCTGGAAATCACCCAAAAAGATGAAGAATACTTTCAAAGGTTGTCTGAACGCAACTTTATTATTCAAAATAAGAGCGTTTTCGCTGTCAGTTCAAGCTGGCAGCTTCCTCAGAAAAAAATATGAATAAAACATTTGGCGCCAAGCCTTAAATTAAAACCTAAGTCAGGTGTGTCATAATGACATCACTACTTCCTTTTAAAAAACACTTAAAGACACACTAACATACTACAGTTGAACCAAAACATTTTAAAGTAAAGTTGCAGATGAAGTTAAAATGTCTATGACCCCATCGAATACAAAAGTGTGAAAGAACACAATAAGGGGAATACCATCAATTTGTTTATCACAAAACAGATGAAAAAGGGGGAAAGACGGAAACAATATATAGAAAGACAATCGTAGTGATCAACTACGAAACATCAGTACACAAACCGCCCTCTCAGATAGGTGGAAATGGGAACCAACTGTGAAAAAACATTCCACAAGTAACTTCTCAGTAGGTAAATAAAATGGACCAGCTGCATGTTGTTACTATACACAAAAATCTAAACAATTTGCCCTATTTTATGTAACTTCTCATTTTTAATACTACCGAGATGTTACAGTTATCATTGAGACCAGGACAATGGAATGCATTAAGCTTGATCTGCCATTCCAATTCACGAAGTTCGAGTAACAGTGACAAAGGGCCCCCTCTGATACTCATAGGTATGTGGTCGATTCCCATAAAATGAAATTTATATTCTGGAAAATTTCCTATATGCCTAGCTAAGGCGTTTTCCTGTTTGTTGGTCCTAATGGCATAGTCGTGTTCGTAAATACGCTGCCGTAATTTACGATCCGTCTTGCCTATATAGAATGCAGGATATGCATTACAAAATGCTCCGTAAATGACTGATTTTGTGTTGCAATTAATTGTGTGTTGGATATGATGTTTACTATCATTCACTAGGAAAGAAGAACCTGTTTTTATGAATTGGCACCAATTACAGGAGCCACAGGCCACAGAGCCTTTACATTTAATAAAGTTGAGCTCATGTCTAGATTGTAAGAGCTCTTTAAGGTTCCTTCCTTTTCTAAACACTACCCTAGGAAAGGGACCTAACTTTTCGAAAAGTTTTTTTCCGTCTTTCCCCCTTTTTCATCTGTTTTGTGATAAACAAATTGATGGTATTCCCCTTATTGTGTTCTTTCACACTTTTGTATTCGATGGGGTCATAGACATTTTAACTTCATCTGCAACTTTACTTTAAAATGTTTTGGTTCAACTGTAGTATGTTAGTGTGTCTTTAAGTGGTTTTTAAAAGGAAGTAGTGATGTCATTATGACACACCTGACTTAGGTTTTAATTTAAGGCTTGGCGCCAAATGTTTTATTCATATTTTTTTCTGAGGAAGCTGCCAGCTTGAACTGACAGCGAAAACGCTCTTATTTTGAATAATAAAGTTGCGTTCAGACAACCTTTGAAAGTATTCTTCATCTTTTTGGGTGATTTCCAGGACGTACTACAAACCAAAGGGGGCATTGTACTCAATGATAGGTTTGATGAATGCCGAATACAGTCGAACAATGACTTCCTTGGACCTAGATGCCATAACTTTGTTTATAAGTTGCGCAACATAGAATGATTTTCTCACTGGTCAAAAGCTAGATTACTATATGTTACATTCCCCATTGTGCCCAATGTGTGGGTGAAGTTGGCATTGTCTTAACATAATTTATGTATCTGGATCCTTATGCCTCTGTTGTGTTAGTCACTTGGGGGGATATGTGTTATTAATGGCTATGTAGGTGATCCATATATATCTGCAAGGATTTGTTATGTGTTATGGGCACTTGCCTCATGACGGCTTCACTGGCTAACCTTGTTGAGGCATTTGTATGGTAAATTTGTTGCAAGGGAGTTCTGAGTTTGCTTTCTCTGAGGTCTGTTATATGTTCTGTTTTATTGCAATCTGCTTGGACATGTGAAATATTTCGCACTATGTGTATTATGACCGGGCTGGTGCTAGCATTTTGGTGGCCCCCAGCAAGTTTCAAGTTGGGGGCCCTACCCAGGAGAATACAAAGTGTGACTACATTGCCGTCACACCCCCTTCCCTGTCAAACTCATTCAGCATCATTTAACATCACTATAGGGGTGATCAATAAAGGCCTTTAAGTATTTATGCCTGCATAATTCCCATGATCACCTTCTTTTCCCTTTACCATAGTTAAAATCCTTACCTCTTCCTTACCCTTGTCTCAGGCTTCCCTTAAGTGTTCTTCTACTCCATCTATGGCACCAAGCTTATTAGTCATTGTGCTCTAAAGCGATTGCTGGAATGCACCCTGCTACATGGGTAGGGAAGTGCTAATGTGGTTCAGTCAATTTATTGTTTCATTTCATCATCAGCATCAACCCCCTTTTTCACATTTTCTACATGGAGTTGGGGTGTCATGTTAACTGTTGCCATTTCTCTTGATTCAGTATCACACTACTGCTCTCATCGACACTCATGCCAGACTGTCACAGATCTTCAGTCACACAATCTATCCACCTCTTTGCTGGACGTCCTTGTTTCCTCTTACCTTCTTCCTGTCTGTCACAAATCTTTTTCATCCTTCTGATTTTCTGCACATGTGCCTGAACCACAGTAATCTATTCCCTTTGATATTTTCTGGAATTGGAGGTACTGTGGCTTCTGATCTTGTGTCCACATTTCTTCATCTGTCCCACAGTATGCATCCTACCAACCTTCTTCTTATGGTACTAGAGCCCTGAGTAGTTCCTTGAAATGTTTACTTTCTCTCTTCAGTCAACTTCCAGGTCTTCAGCCTGGTATCTGTTGACCTTAGAGCCTTCTCTGACCACTGCTTGCAGCTGATTGTGGCAACTAGTGGTTTATGCTGTGGGCCAACTGTTTCACTGGGGATGACTTTGCAATCACTGATTCTACCCCAGTGCCTTTTTCTTATTAGGAGGAAGTCTACCTGAGTTGCATGTTGGCCCCTCATGTATATGATCTTGTGACTGTACCTCTTTCTGAACCATGTGTTGGCTATTATCAAGCCATTTTCCAGACAGAAGTCTAGAATGGCCTCTCCTTCATTATTCCTGTTGCCCCACCCATGTGGACCCAGGCAGTCTTCAAATCCTGTTCTGTCTGTCCCTATATGTGCAGTCAAGTCACCCATTATCAACACCAATTCATGCTGGACCGCCTTATCTAGTAGGTCCTGAACTGCTTTCTAAATGTACTCTTCTTTTCACTATCACAACCCTGTTGTGGGGAATTGACTGAGATCATGAATACTGTCCAGTTATTAAAATGGAGTCTGATTGCCATGAGTCTGTCACTAATGCTGATGATATATCTCACTGTCTTCTGAAACCTCTCTCTCACCACAATTCTCATACTATTTCTAGCTGGTTCTCCTCCTGAGTAGTAGTCTCCGGATGCCAAGCCAAGTGGCTTTGCTGCACTGCCCTTCTATACATAGAATATTCAGCCTCCTTCATACCATCATGTCATCTGCGTCTAAGCTCCATCCTGTCAGTGAACCTACACTGAGTGTAGCAATTCTTAGTTCATGTTTGGCAGGTTGATTGGTTTTATGTCCAGCTTTTGCTCAACAGAGGTATCCCAGATAACCCAGGCTGGTTAACTGGACACTGGCCAGCCAGTAGCTTACTGACTCAGGTTTGCTGGGCTTTGTAGCAGGCACACACTGGTCAACAGGGGCATGTACATCCCTCCATCCACTAGCATGGATCCCTAGTGTAGATTGGAATAGTCCGGATCCTCAACCCATTTATCACCAGGAAATACCCATGCCCATTTGGTGACATTAATCAACATGACTGAATCACCTACAGCCATATTTTACACTGTTGAGTGGCTAGCCCTACCTCAGTATGCAGTCTGTCCTTCATGTTCTCCTATCTTGAGGATAATGTGCAGCACACTGGATGTCCAAAGCAGCTGGTCTGTACAACTATTCCCCCTATATCACACCATAAAGAATCTGTGTTGCTGCCCACAGCTCCATTCATTGGTGAGTTTGAGATGGAACACTAAGTATGTTTTTTGGAGGTGTGGGGAACCCCACAGAGACACATGCAGAATATGCAAACTCCTAACAGGCATTGGGCGGAGGTCAGGATTGAACCTTGTGCATTGGCGGAGAAGACCTTAACCATTATACCAACTGGTCTTATTGTTTCATTTACATACCTCAGAGTGAACTGGATTATAGTCTGATATTATGATTGGATGAGTTTGGAGCTTGGCATTTAGACCTATAGCATCTGTTAAGTCTTGCTCACATCCCATATCATTCACAGTAATAAGTATAATCAGTGTTTGTATCGTTCAAATTCCCTGTGCCCCACAACTCAAACATCTGCATGTATTTACTCAAGTACACTCTATCCCTTTGTATAGTCTTTGGTCTTGGGCCTCTAGTAACATCCAGGATGTTCATCACTACCTGCCAGTCACCTGCCACTTCTAACAATCCTTGGTGGAAGGAGAGCACATCGCCCATTATTTTTATTATACTTAGAATGGCCCTGGGTGGAAGATATTTTGCTGCTAAGGTAGCCATTAATTCCAGCAGTCTTTATTTTGATGCTAAGGTAACCACTAATTCTAGCAGTCTTCCCTTTATTAATACATATCTTCCCTCTTTATCCTTTATCCTTCCTTTCCTCCCCTATTTGAAAATTGATATTTTTTCTACTAAGTATCACTACACCTCAAATTCTTCCAGTATGCATGCCAGCATAGTACCATTCCCTGCCACTGTTTAAATGATTCTCTTGTAACAAAGCTATACTTATATTTCCATTAGCAAAATATAGCAGGATTTTCTTCCTGTTTATCTTGCCTATCAGCCCATTAACATTTTATGACATTAATGCAATCACCAATCAGTTCCCTGTAAAAAAAAAAAAAAAAAAAGACAACTTATTTCCATGTCTGCTACAGCCAGTCAGGTCCCTTGCTTCACTGAAGTGGACCTGACTGAGGGCAGCTCAGCTTACAGACAAGTTAAAAAAAAAAACGGAAAAAAGTTTGTGATTGTGCGGTGACATCACACATCCATGAGGACGTCTATGAGGTGCCGAGGAATGAATGAAGGAGAAACCCGCAGCTGCTGCATGGGGGCCCTCGTTCGCATGGAGATGATCAGGGGATCCTCCTTGCACTATGATGTCTGTGGTGTCTTACATTAACATGACAATGTGGAAATATTGGCATGTGGACTACAGTGCTAGACTGAGCCACTTCAGGACAAACCATCTTTCATTTTTAACCTACTTTCATGCTATAGTGTAGTTGCATGGCTGAACTCCTATTGTGGTTAGGTGTGTATGTGTTGTTGCATGATATTACTGGTTTACATTTATTTTCCATATCTTCCATGTGCAAAGTTCTCACCTGTCCTGATTTGCACAACTTGTACAAATATATGCTTCATAGTTATATGGTCTGTTCCTCTTGACATTTGTGGTTGTCTGGCATATCCTCAAAGACTGCAGTCACTAATGATAGATCTTTGGGTTTCAGACTTCGTACCTATTAGATGTTGCACTGTTATGCAATCCACTTTCACAATGTATTATGGTATTTAGAAGT
Source organism: Protopterus annectens (assembly GCF_019279795.1). Classification (NCBI taxonomy): domain Eukaryota; kingdom Metazoa; phylum Chordata; order Ceratodontiformes; family Protopteridae; genus Protopterus; species Protopterus annectens. The sequence continues at coordinate 727,699,027 of NC_056730.1, forward strand.
TGTCTCTAATTTTGTGCTTTTGTCCCCACAATATTTGTGTGTGTTCAGAATTCTAGCAGTAAGAGGTTGAGACAGAGCTGGATCATGGTCAAATGGGTTTGCTAGGCAAGGTAATGGACGAGTCCCTACCCCTCCTTTTAACCATACCAATATCCCATTACTTGACTGTCTCTTGACAGTTACCATCTTTAAATCTGTCAATCTGCATACTATTTTCTTTAGTTGTACAGTGATTACAGAAATCTGGATTTAATTTAAAACTTATTAAAAATTTTGCAGCAAAAAGGACTGACAGCCATTTGATGAACAGAACAAAACAAAACTGAAAACAGATGTAGCATGAGCAACAATAAATTTTCTTTCTTTGAAACTCACATTTACTGAAAATGCATTTGGCAATCCATTAAACTACAAAAGACATACTGGGATTCATAGTGAAATGGCATATAGTGAAGCACTAATTAGTGGCTGTCTGAAGGGTTAACAGGAATTCAAAAGACAAATGTTTAACACATTTCCTAACACATCTTTCTTTTCTGGGACAATGCAGGAGCATTGACTGGTGAGTTGTGTTTGTCAGACACACAAAATAGACAAACTAAGGCTAAAAGAATCACATGATGCACTAAAAAGGAGCAGCTGATTAACAGCTCATAGCATGACTCATCTATTTTATCTACCAGAAAAACTGTTCCAGCCCAACACAATGCTTTTCATAATGTCTGCCTGCAAAAAAAAAAAAAAAAAAAAAAGTTAAATTAAAAATGCATTCATAGTTAATATTTTAGCATTAAAATCTGTATGCTGTCCAGTTTATTTACAGACAAATGATAAATATACTGTCAACAACAAAACAAGGAAACCAACGATCGTACCTAAAGAAAAATGGCACATATGATTATGTTCTTGTTTACTACAACCAGTTCCTTGTTTTACACCATAACTACTGTGGGATGTAGGGTATGAAAACTAATCTGGTGGCTTTTGCAGTTGCCTGCCCCACTGTAGATTTGATCTGGTACACTCCCCCAGTCCCATCTCTTTACCACATTCTACCTAATAAACTCTTTCTGCACTTGCTTTTAGTCCTTTTTAATTTAATTACATTTTTAAACTGTGTTTGGTCTAATATTGCTGCATACTCAAGTGTGCTAGCTTGCACTGCATGTGAATTGTTTTTACTACTGTTTTTGCTACTTTTCTGTAAAAAAATAAATAAATAAATAAACTGTAAGCCTGTTTCCTACCTTTCCTGTAACTAGTGTTCCAGATACAGATTTGCTGTATCCAGGACTGTATGTAAGCTTCTGAGCCCCCCAAGCCTTTCTATGTTGGAGGGAAGCCTTTCTATGTTGGAGGGAAGCCTTTTAGCTTATCATTGAGAGTGGTAAGCACTAGGTAACCTGTCTACCACATAAGGAGTGGTTCTGGCCCAGAAATTGTAGCTATTGGCCGTTTGGGCAATCTCTTCCATCTCTCTCAATTTTCTGATTTGAAAGCCTGCATTTGCACTTGTTTCTGTCCTGTAACGCGTCTAGTGCAGATACAGATTCTTAGTTTTAGCACTTAAATTTGCTTATTCATGCTCAGCACTTGTTCAGAACTTTTAAGCACTAAATAAGCTACTAATTACTATAGCACTCAATCTTCCTCATTACCTAGAGGAAACAGTTCTTGTACTTACTTTTCTCACTTAGAGAAAAACAGCTCTTCTACTCACTTTCCTCACTCATCTAGAGGAAAATAGTTTTTTATTCAGGCATGTCCAAGGGTCAGCTCCCAGTGTTCTTTCCTGTCTGTCTGATGAATCTGTGCATCTTGAGGCAATGTAGAAATTGCCTCATGTACACAGACAACCCTGTCCTCCTACCACCTGGCACTACAACCTGTGAGAGATGCACTTATCTAGCAAAACTGGAGGTAAAGCTCTCTCCAACCAAGACTGAACTTGACAGTCATGAGGATAATGTAAACATTTGCACCACACCACACTCATCACATAGTCTCACTAAATCTACACCATCAAAATCCATACATAGTAACACAAAAACATTTGCGGCGGCTCTCAATAATAATCTGTCTAAGCAACAGAGACCTCCAAAGCAGAAACGCAAGCAACCTCCATCCCCAAACACAACCCAAATGACACATAGCCCACAGACTCAGTGTGCCACTCAAACACAGCCAATAAGGCAAAACAATGTACCCAACACATTAGTCATAGGTGACTCTATAGTCAGGCATACTGATGTCCCACTCACCAGGCTAAACAAGGAGAAGGTTACTGTGAGCTTCCTGTCGGGTGCCAGGATCCGCCACATAACCCACACACACTCAGGTCACTCCACAACAAGTACAAATATGACTCTGTCATTGTCCATGTTGGTGTGAATGACCTGAGATGTACCTCCCTGGACTACATGAAAAGAGACATTGAAGAGCTCTCCGATCTTGTAGCCCAGGTAGGTATGACCCTAGCCCTGAGTAGCATTCTGCCATCGCCCCGAATGATACCTCAGTACAAGGACAAAATGATTGACTTCAACAATTGGCTAAGCTTCTGGTGTCATTCTAAGGGGATCCAGTATCTGTCTGCTTGGGATGACATGGTCGACAGACCATGATGCTTTGCCACAGATGGCCTGCACCTGTCGCCCCTGGGATTCCGGATACTGGCTAAGGTTCTTGCTGCCCCCATAGTGCCTTTTTTAGGCAAGGTTCAAATAACAAATTCACCACCATAACAGGAATAGGCAAGCAAAAACTAAGGGCAATGTTACTCAATGCTAGAAGTCTAAATCTCAAAATGCACTCACTCGAGGCACTCCTTAAAATGGAGAACATCGATATCTGTGCAGTGACTGAGACCTGGTTCAAGACTCCAGAGAGCACCCCTGCACTACCAGGCTATAACTCATACCACACTTTTCGGCCATGTAACCTGGACCAAAACATCAAAGGCGGAGGTGTGTCCATATTCATTAAAGATATCCACACCTCCAGACTAGTTGCATAGCATAATGCATCCAAGGTTATCCAAATACAACTAACTCTGAGCAAAACTGCAATCCAAATTGTAGCTTGCTACAGATCCCCCACCATGCCCCAGGATTCCCACTCCTCTTTTCTTGATGTACTGGAAAATATTAGGGTTCAACCAAACACCATAATAATGGGTGACTTCAACTACCCCACCATTAACTGTGAAAACTACTTGTGTACCAACTCCTTAGCTCAACGCTCAATCCAAATTGTAGCTTGCTACAGATCCCCCACAATGCCCCAGGATTCTCACTCCTCTTTTCTTGATGTACTGGAAAATATTAGGGTTCAACCAAACACCCTAATAATGGGTGACTTCAACTACCTCACCATTAACTGTGAAAACTACTTGTGTACCAACTCCTTAGCTCAACGCTTTCTGGAATAATAAACTCCAATGCCCTGGATCAACTTATCCACACCCCCAGCAGGGGCAACAATATCCTAGACCTAGTCATTACCAACACGAGTGACCGGTGTTCCACACCTGAAGTCAACTCCTCATTGGTCCGATCCGACCATAAGCTAATCACCCTTGATATCCACATCCCGTCCCCACCCCCATTAAGGAAACCACGGTAAAAAAGTTCTCCAAAGCCATCTTCATGCTTCTTAAGACAAAAGTGGTGAACTTCATGACACCCATGCAGATGGACAATACAGTTACAACTGCTGAATCCTACACAAATGTACTCTATAAGCACTTACACGAGTGCATGGATCGTGCTATCCCAAACAGAACCAAGACGCTATCCTCCAAAAAAGGAAGCCAATCTCGTGGTCCCCTGCCATAAACAAACTGTTCAACAGAAGGAAGAAACCATTGTAAAAGAGAGTAAAATCCCATGAGTGGAGGAGCTCCCTGGACAGCCTCAGTTAGAAGCTGAGATCCCTTATAAGATCCTCCAAAGCTAGCTTCGAAAACAAAATTGCCAGTAATTCTAAGGACAACCACAAAGCATTCTATAGCTATGTCAAGAATCTCGATGGCAACACCCAGATCTGCTCTGAGTTACAGCACAAAGCCACAAAACTTACAGAACCAACTGATATTGCCAACATCCTGGCAGATAGGTTCAGTGCTAACTTTACCACCCACCCCCTAAACGGCCCATATCTATACAGGAAGAATGCAGAGTCCCTGTAATCACAACTACGGAGGTAAAAGCTGCACTCTCTAAAGCCAAAAACACAGCATCCATGGGACTGGACAACATCCGTGTCTTACATCTGCGTTTTACACGAACTTCAGAACAAACTGGCTCCCCACTTAAGCACCATGTTCAATAATAGCCTCGCATCAGGCTTTGTGCCCACTGAATGGTGCACAGCAACAGTTATCCCACTCCACAAAGGGGGAGCCACCACTGATCCCAGGAACTATCGACCTATTAGCCTGACGAGCCTGGTCTGCAAGGCCATGGAATGTATCATCATGGAACTCATAAACAAAGACATTGGTAACCTCCAAACTCTGGATCCCACCAAGTTCAGGTTTGTGAAAGGCAGATCATGCCTCCTGAACCTGATCGACTTCTTTGAGGCAGTCACCAAAGCCGTAGATGAGGGTAAGGTGGTTACCACAGCCTATCTTGACCTCGCCAAGGCTTTTGACACCATCCCCCATTCTGGAATTATAGCTAAACTCACTAAACTAGGTATAAATCCCTATGTCACAAGATGGGTTGCCAACTGGCTCACTGACAGAACCCACACTGTAAAAGTTGCAGACTCCAAATCTGACCTCAAAGCAGTGACAAGTGGAGTTTGAAAGGGTTCCGTCCTGGGACCTCTCTTGTTTGGTATCTACTTCTCTGAAGTACAGGCTAATGAAGTTTGTAGATGACTGCAAACTAGGAGCCATAGTCAAGTCCCTAAATGATGTGGACATCCTACAGAAGAGCCTCGCTGAGACAGATGCCTGGTGTCAGAGCCATGGCCTCAAGCTCAATGCCAAAAAGTGTAGTGTCATCCCCTTTGGTAAAAACTCTGTACCCATGAACTACCACATAGGCAGCAATCTACTTAACACCAAATGTGTGATAAGACCTTGGGACCCAGGTGGACAGTAGTCTCTCCTTTGATAGTCACATTGCCACAGTAGTCAGGAAGTCCTTCTCCGTAGCACACCTCATCATAAAAGGGTTATCATCCAGGAAAAAAGAGGTAATTGTTCCCCTCTACTCGACACTCATTATACCCATTATAGAGTACAATGCCCCTTTTGGAATGTACCTCACAAGACATTTGCAGCAACTGAAAAGGCCACAGAAGTACCTCACAAAGAGGATTACTGGCCTCAAACAAATGCCCTATACTGACCGCCTCAAAAAACTCCAGCTTTACTCCGTAGCATATTCGCCTACTCCAAGGTGATCTCTGCCTAACATATAAAGCTATGTAAAATGCAGAGCTGTTGGACATGCTACACCTAAAGAAATCCCAAACCCTCCGAGCTACATGCTCTAGGGACCTAAACCTTGTCACCACAATAAACAGGACATGCTGGAGGAATAGATTCCTATCCCAGAGACTTCCCATACTCTGGAACAGGCTACCCATCTATGTCAAGCAAAGTTCTTCATTAGCACTCTTCAAGAAAAATCTTGATGAGTGGATGGGAAATAGGAAATACACCCCGGGGATCATTTCTGTGTCTCTGCTCGACAGTGGCACAGGAAAATAACTTTCTTGGGTGGCTTAAGCCAGGGAACCTTGTTGGCTAGGCTTATGTAGGCCCTTGGGCCGATAGCCTAGTACCTACCTATGAATCTATGAACCAGGCTTCTAGGAGTGCTCTTTCTGTATTTATTAAATTATTTGTTTACAGCAATGAAATAGATAATTTCTTTTCTCTAATAAATAAATAAAACAAAGAGCCCCTGTTAAAATAAAACATGTCCTTAAAGTGACAGGTGCCCCTTGGGGGAAGGTGCTTGTGTTTGCTCCAAATATGTCAAGTTAAATTTGAATGTTGTTGTGAGGTCATGGAGCAGAGACCTTGCAGAAAGTTCATATGTAGCTGTGAAGCCACATTACCTATTCTTGATTTTAGAGTGGAGGTTTTGCATCAACATGATTGTGATGCATTCTGGCATTGCATACTGACTGTAATCTTCAGCATTTTATCGGAAATAAAAAATTAGAATGACATGAACAGGTCAAAAATATGAGACAAATCAGGGACATGCTGTAGAATTATGGAGAGTTGAGTGGAATGGCATGATGTCAAGGAAGACAGAAGTGGTTGTGAAATAATTTTTTTTTGCAGTGATGCTGGCAGTGATCAACCAAATATTTTCCAAAAGCAAAATAATTAGCATTTTCTCAACATTAAGAAGTATGAAGCTGTAATGTTTGGTATTATTGACTATCTGTAATCCTTGTGGCTATAACTGCTCTGAGTTTATGTTAGTTGGATGAAAGCAACTGAAATTATTGTCATTTACATAGTTTAATTAGCCACTATTTGGCTTTGAAGGACTAATGAGCATTTCTGAGAAGTAATATTGTTTCCTCAAGCTTCAGGTTCTATTTTTTTTCTTTTGTGCTGATCTCCACATACTACTTTTGTAGTTTTCATATTCTGCCTGTATTCATTTGGGTTTCTTCTTTCTGCCTTCAAGGCAGTTTATATGCACAGATAGAGTAGGTATAATTTCTGGGGCTGTCTATGGAGTTAACTGTGTTGCTGCCTGCTGTTGTTTGCTTATTATTCTGGCTTTGCAAGTGTGATTTGTGTGAAATAGCTTGGAATATTTTAATGTGTGGTGTGATGATATGGGCTACTGCTTGCATAGCCAGTTATAGTTCTGTAAAAAAAAAATGATATGTACTTTGAATATCAAACTGATTTATACAAGATGTAAGGCATTTGAATATCAAAATCATTTGCACAAATGCTTATGTTACAAATGTATTAGAACTGTATGGCATTTGACTATTAAACTGATTTGTACAGATGCTTATGTTACAAATGTATTAGAACTATATGGCATATGAAAATCAAAATGTGTTTGTAAAGTTGCTAGTGTAAAAAATGTATCAACAGTGGATCCTGCTGATATATATATATATATATATATATATATATATATATATATATATATATATATATATATATATATGTTAGCAAAGGGCACTGGAAGAGAAGGGGTTAAACAGCTAGCTTACCTCTTACTTTAAGAAAAATACCACCTTTTGGTCCATGGAAGTGCTTATCTCACAGCTCTGAATAGGACCAGAGACAGCATGTCTGGAAGAAGCCTTTGTTCATTAGTTCAGTAAAAAGAGGGAACGCCCCAGGCACTGCCCTAAACATTGGGAAACTTTAGATAGCATAGATGTGATAAGATGCATAACACCCATTCCAATGCTTCAAAGGGGAATAGTGAGAGAACCTAGAGTCTGGTGTCAGGTGACCAGATGAAGTCATTCTGACAGCCATCTTGGAAATTTTAGATATTGCAAACAGAACTCTCTCAGTATTGAGTATTATGTCTTGGGCCAGACAACAAGAAGGCCCATTCACCACACCATCTGCCTTGCTCTATTAAGTAAGCAATTGTAAAATATGAACAGTCAAAGCATGTGTTTGAGGGAACTGAGTATGTGGCAGTCTGTATGTATTAAAACGTATTGTTTACTATGAACTTTGAGAGAACTCTGAGCAATGAGAAAATGCTTAAAAGCAAGAATCTGTCTGAAAGCAGGAAATGTGCCTTATATGGAAATACATCCGATTTTCCTTTTCTTGCCTAGAGATGTGATGATGTGAATTGTCTTATGCTTACGGGTAAACCTTTGATTGGTTAATTGCCCTGTATGATGGTCTAATTGGTTCATTTCTTTCTTTTTGTCTTGTCAGCAATATCACCAGTATATAAGCTTGTTTATTCTTTTGTTCTGGGAGTCTCCCTGGTGCTTTCCATGAGACTCCCACACGTGTGTACTGTAGTTAATAAAAGCCACTGAAAAAGAGAAGGAACTGTATCTGTCTTAATTTTGAATTCTGAAACGTAACATTTGGTGCGGTTTACTCGGATCTGAATTGGGAACAAGCTGCAGCAGTCAGAAAGTGAAAGAAATACTGCTAATGAAAGGGCCTACAACAGATTTTTCTGTTTTTGCAGTGTTTTCTTCATCTCTCTGTCTGTCTGTCTTAAAGATTTGAAAATTTTTTGTGCAGTGAAAAAGATATCATTTCTCTCATTCAGTCGTTTTAAGGTAAGTGACATGCATTTTTTCTCTGCTTCTAAATGTGCAGTATGAGAGTGGGGTAATACAGAAATATTAAATTTACAGTATGAGAGTGGGGTGATACGGAAATATTAAATGTGCAGTATGAGAGTGGGGTAATACGGAAATACTGGCGTCATAAGTATGAAAGGAGGAATGAAAAGGGGTAAAAAGATGTTTATATAACACCTTAGCTAAACTTGTGTTAAACAAGTATAGCTTATTGTGTGAAAATGGGAGTGAGTGTGGGAAAAATAAAAGAGCCAGAAAGAGGTACGCCAGCTGGTTATATGTTTTATCGGGTGTCCCTGGACAGCTGTATGTATTTAAACCAGTGGGTCGCCCTAACTGAAAATGACGGTAATCTTGCTTTTCCTGAAAACGGTAGTTTTAATAAAGATGTATTGATTAATTTACAAAAGAGGTTAAAAAAGAAAGGAAGATTACCAGGGTTGTGTTGGGAAGCATTTAATGATTGGATGTGTGAAGCCAAAGAAAGGGAAAAGGATTCAGTCGTTAGTAGTCTTAAAGATAATCAAAAGAAACTAAAAGAGCAGATAAAGGAACTGCGACATACTGCGACTAATCTAGATATAGCAAATGGGAAACGTTTAAAGGAACCGCCCTTTAAGGGTTTATATCCTGTACAAGAACTAAATAAATTACAAATAACTGGATCGTCTGAGGATGATAACCCCTGGTTTCCCCCACCCCCTACAGCTCCTCCACCATTATACCAGCCCTCAAAAGTTCAAGACGCAGCAGTAAGCTCTACAACAGAGGGTGGGGGTCGGCGGGGAAAAGAACATACCGCACTCAAGTCTGGAAGTGGAATCCAGGTATTAGATAGTCAATCTAGTAGACAGCTTATAGAGCAACCTGAACAAACAGAACCCTCTAGTAAGTCATCACCTAGATTAACCTGCTCAAAAACAAAAAAACATAAGAAGTCCCAAATCCAACCCATGCTAGAGATGCAGGGCAACCGGCTACAGTAGTAGTGCCTAGGGCGTGGTTGGCAGTTGATTTTCAAACCATTACCAAATCACTTCCGCCTATTCGCAATAACCCAGCAAAGTTTCAACGAGTGCTGACAGGACATATCTGCTTGCAAAATCCTACCATAGAAGAGGTTATAGCTGCCCTACGGTACGCTGTACCAGTCGATCTTATGAAACGTATCTGGGATCATGCTAATGTTCCTACACCAATACCAAAACACAACACGCAAGGGGAAAATGGATTTGAAATGGTTAGACAACGTATAGTTGATTCAATTACTGTAATTGTACCACCTACCCCCAATTGGTCAAAAATCAAATCAATCATACAGAAAGAGGATAAGCCTATAGACAAATACTTACATTGACTCACTGATGCATTTGAGGCATATTCTGGGTACCCTGAACCCACCGAAGGACCAGCACAAAGCGGATTGCCAGCCGCCTTTGTGGATGGGCTACATCCTCAAGTAAGGGACAAATTAAAAGAAGTGTGTTTAAATTGGCCTAGTTTAGGCCTGCATGAGTTAGTCCAACAGGTACAATACCTCTCTGACCATTTAGCTAAAGAGCAGAAGGATTTACAGGAGAAATTAGTAAAAGCACAAATACAAATGTGTAATGTTTTTGGTCAACGGGGTAGAGGAAGAGGATGGGGAAGAGGAAGGGGTGGATGCCAAGGACCCGGGAATCAGAATAGACAAAATTGGCAGAGCACACAGTCGGCTCCACCCCAAAATTCTAGTAATCAGATGGAATGTTTCAACTGTGGCCAATCAGGCCATTGGAAAAACGAATGCCCATATTTGGCTGAGCAACCAGCACCGTACATTGATACGACACAACAGTGGAATTCTACTTGGACACCGTCCAATCGGCAGCAACCTCAATGAAGGTTCCCTGAACAGAAGCAACAGCATTGTGTCCTTTCATTCCTGTGGATCAGAATGGACCACATATAATGTTACTAGTTAAGAATAAACCCTACCTATTTTTTAATCGATACCGGAGCAATTACATCCATGTTAGCTGGCAAAGCAGCCATGACTGTTCCCCTCTCTGACAAAATAACTAGAGGAGTGGGCATCTCTGGTATACCTATCGAATACTCCGAAACTATTCCAGTCCCAGTTACCTTGGGGACCCCTACAGGATAATCATGCATTCCTAGTAGGACCTTTGGCACCATTAAATCTTTTAGGGAGAGATTTGCTTTGCAAAATGGAGGCTACCATTTTTTGCACAGCAGATGGAGTTTATCTCCAAGTACCTTCAGACCAACAAGATAGTACCCTAGTAGCCCTGGATGACTCAGCCATTTTACAGACGATGTGCACCCAGCCACATTCTGGCAGAGATGAATGTTTACATTCCCTACCCACTCACTTGTGGACTACTCATGACAATGATGTTGGATTTTTGCCCTCAGCTACTCCTGTTAAAATAACCCTATGACTGGGAGCAAAGTTACCATGAGTGCCTCAATACTCTTTGATGAATGAGGCTATCACTGGTATTGCCCTGTTATTTCTGCATTAGAATGACAAGGGATCATAGTACCTACTATAAGTCTATGTAATACTCCCAATATTGCTGGTGAAGAAACCCAGAAAACAAGTTTATAGATTTGTTCAAGACTTGCGGGAAGTTAATAAAGCTGTTTTACCCGTCTTCCCGATTGTACCAAACCCAGCTACTATCCTAAGCTGTATCCCACCTAATGCACAATGTTTCATGGTGATAGATATCTCATCAGCTTTTTTCTCTATTCCAGTACATCCTGATAGTCAGTATTTATTTGCATTTACATATAAGGGCCAACAGTATACTTGGACTTGATTGCCCCAAGGATATGTAGAATCCCCAACCTTATTCTCTAGAGAGATGCATAGACAGTTACAGGATCTCCGACTACCATCACATTCTGTTCTAGTTCAATATGTGGATGATATCCTGATAGCTTCACCGGGCTGTGATTCATGTGGGGAAGATTCCCTTTTGGTTTTGAATTTTTTAGCTGCACGTGGATTCAAAGTAAATAAATCCAAATTACAATTTTGTCAGGACAAGGTGCAATATTTGGGACATATCATCTCAATGGGTTCTCGACAAATACTTCCGAATCGCATAATCTCTATTCAAAAAGCCCCACAACCTGCAACACAGAGACAACTTCGAGGATTCCTAGGCCTAGCAGGATATTGTAGACAATGGGTACCTAATTTTTCAGAACTTTCAGCTCCACTATTACAACTTTTAAAGAAAGAAATCACAGACCCTTTACCTTGGATGTCACACCACGAGGACGCTTTTCAGGCTATAAAGACAGCCTTAGTAAATCCTCCAGCACTAGGATTGCCTGATTATTCAAAACCATTTATTTTCTTTTGCTGTGAATGAAACAAAACTGCCTTGGGTCTTCTGGCCCAACAACGCACCAGAGGCTACTGGCCTATTGCTTATTATAGCACACAACTAGATCCGGTTGCCTCTGGTTACCCAGCTTGCTTGCAAGCAGTGGCAGCTGCTGCTATTTTGATTGATATGGCAACTCCACTGACTCTGGGACACCAAACAATTTTAGCAGTCCCGCATGCAGTTCAGGCATTACTGTTAAAGACCAAAACACAGTATCTATCCAACGCATGTCTTACTAAATACAAATTGAGTTTAATCAATAATCCCTCTCTGCAAGTAATATGCTGCCCACCACTGAACCCTGCCACTTTAATACCGACATCAGATGAGGGCGAACCACATGATTGTGTGCTTGTAGTTAACTCTGCTCTTTCTCCTAGGTTACATTTGTATGATACTCCTTTGCAGAATCCGGATTTGATTCTTTTTGTTGATGGATCCTGTTTACGAACAAACTCCGGAGAATTCCAAGCAGCTTGGTCAGTCTGTACACTGACTGAAGTTTTAAAATCAGCGCGATTACCCCCAGCAACTTCCGCACAGGCTTTGGAATTGGTAGCCCTATCGTATGCATGCAAAATAGCTAAGGACAAATCTGTCACTATATATACTGACTCCTGGGGTTGTTCATGATTTTGGTATCCTATGGAAAGAACATGGATTTTTAACTTCCTCTGGGTCTCCCGTTAAGAATCATTTTTATATAAATAACTTATTACAACATTTATTGTTACCATCTCAAATTGCTGTTGTAAAATGTGCACCCCATCAATCCAATGACTCTTTCGAAACCAAAGGCAATAACTTTGCTGACTGGGTTGCAAAACAGGCTGCTCTTTCACAAACTGTTCAGGGAGAATTTTTGCAGCCTCTGCAGTCAATAACTACTTTTGATACTACAGTATTAAAAGCATTACAAACTGAAGCTCCAGAATCAGAAAGAAAATCATGGCTGGCCCAAGGTTGCTTTAAACGCTCTGATCTCAATTGGCAATATTCAGATAGCAGACTGGTCTGCCCCAAGTCCATGTTAAATTCTCTTATTAAAGCATATCACTTGCCAGCTCATGTTGGGGTACAAGCATTAATAAAACAAATCCAAAAAGATTGGTTTGCCCCAGGTCTTTCTGCTTCTGTACAACATTTCTTGAGCATGTGCTCCACTTTTTACAGTACAACATTTCAAAGGGCACCATGGCTCCCACACAACCCATACCTAAACCATTGGGACCATTCTGTGCTTTGCAATGGGATTTTATTGAACTTCCACCTTGTACTCATTTTATGTATGTTTTAACTGTTGTTGATGTTTTTTCTGGGTGGTTAGAAGCCTACCCATGTGCTAAGAATGATGCTATTTCTGTTGCTAAGAAACTTTGTTATGATTTAATACCTCATTTTGGTGTTCCCTGTCAAATATATTTGGATCGTGGAACACATTTTACTGCTCAATTAATTGATTCAATTTGTAAAATGTTAGGCATCACTCTCAAGTTTCATTGTCCCTACAGACCACAAGCATCTGGCCTTATCAAACGCATGAATCAGACACTCAAAACAAGACTGGCTAAAATTACTACTGAAATGGGCTTAACTTGGGTACAGGTACTACCTCTAGCCTTGCTCTCTATGAGAGCTCAAGTACATCCTACTAAAGGTCTTTCTCCTCACGAAATCCTCATGGGCTGCCCTATGCAAATGCCCATGACTCCACCACTGCCCTTTTCTGAATATGATGAATTGGATCATAACATTCTCTTGTATTGCACTTCTCTTGTTTCTTTTTTACAGTTTCATCATCGACAGGTAGCAGCAGCTCAACAAACTCCTGATCCTTTCTTGTCCTCGGCACTACAACCAGGAGACTGGGTATATGTCAAGTCATTTTCTCAAAAAACAGCTCTTCAACCACGCTGGAAGGGTCCATTCCTGGTTCTACTGACCACTTCTTCAGCAGTTCGGCTACAAGGCTCACCCACCTGGATTCATATATCACATGTCAAGAAGGTAATTCTGTCTGAAGATCAGCAACCTCTACCTTTTGTTGCTCCAGATTCTCCACCTATTGCTACTCGCACTCGCAGTCATACTATACCAGTGCCTGAAAATGACTGAAACCCCTTGGGCACAACCGACATTTCCGCAAAAATAATGCATAACAATTTTGGTGCTTCTTCCTGTTGTTTTGCTATTTTTACTGTGGCCGTTCCTATTTTCTGCTTCCTTCACTAATACCAAACGAGCTGTATGGCATCCACCTTTCAACACTTACCAAGCAATCAAGTATGCATATGCATCATCCCTCAACGTCTCAGACTGTTGGGTTTGCACAGCTATTCCTACTGTTCATGGGGGATTGATGCTAAATATAGTCCCTTTAGGAATTAAAGAAACCTGGACAAATTTGATCTACAATGCATAAAATGTCATTTCAAAAGACAAAATAGCATTATAGTTGTTCCTCTGTCAAAATGGAACTGTGTGTTTTCAAAAACTTGGTAAAACCAGAGTCAGGTGGAGCCATTGTAACAAAACAGAGGTATATAACTGCACCATGGACAATTTGGGCTGTGTAACAGACTTTTCACCTGTAAAAAGACTTGTTAAGGACTCTATAGCTAACTTTTCCCAGAAAATAGAAACCGTTTATTCGAAGATATTCCAAGGACTGCAGGACACCGGGGATCGTTTTAAGCCTATCAACATCACCATTAAAGTAGAGAATTGTTATTTCGTGTGTTGAAGAAGAGCATATAAATGGCTACCAGGAGACTGGTCTGGTAGATGTTTCTTGGGCTATCTGGTTCCAGCTATTCGACATGTATCTGCATTACCTAAAGGAAAGATTTGAAATGTTCGAGAGGTGAAAAAGCCTGCTAATCCTTTAGGTTGAGCTGATGCTTCTTGGATCTATCATCATGACTTAGCCCATGCTAGTACCAAAGGACTTTCCCATATGGACTTGGGTGATGATGTCATATCATGGGCTTGTATAATTCTGTCATAAGGAGCAGTAATATCAATTTGGAAACTGAGAAAACTATCTAAATTACTTGAGATACTAAGCAATGCTACATTTTCTGCTTTAGAATTAGTGACTGATGAATTGACTGCTATGAGGGCTGTAGTACTCCAAAATCGTACAGCCCTCAATTTCACCCTTGCAGCGAAAGGGGGAACGTGCGCTTTAATCCAGGAGGAATGCTGTACATTTATCCTTGATAATCAGCACGGAATTGAAAGTCATCTTGAACTGATACAAAGAATTTCTGAACTTTCAAAGGCCAAGGAGGCCGATGCTTCAATGTGGGCATGGTTAACCAACCTATTCTCAGGTTGGGGAGGTGGACTGTTGAAGTTGATTTCATTAATTGCAGTATTAGCAATTGTTGCTTTTCTTGTCTTATTTCTAATCAAAGTACTGATCTTGAAATTAATGTCTTCAAAAACTGTGAAAAAAGTGCCTAATTTTTATATGCCTGCAACTATGAATGTAGATGATAAAATGACAATGTCTTCAAATAATGAAAAGACCAGTAGCATGGTTATGTTAGATTTGGGGCAAATGTATGATAGGTTAAGTGATGATGCTTACACAGCATCAAATGGGGGATTGTAAAATATGAACAGTCAAAGCATGTGTTTGAGGGAATTGAGTATGTGGCAGTCTGTATGTATTAAAACGTATTGTTTACAATGAAATTTGAGTGAACTCTGAGCAACGAGAAAATGCTTAAAAGCAAGAGTCTGCCTGAAAGCAGGACATGTGCCTTACATGGAAATACATCCGAATTTCCTTTTCTTACCTAGAGATGTGATGATGTGAATTGTCTTATGTTTAGGGTAAACCTTTGATTGGTTAATTGCCCTGTATGATGGTCTAATTGGTTCATTTCTTTCTTTTTGTCTTGTCAGCAATATCACCAGTACATAAGCTTGTTTATTTTTTTGTTCTGGGAGTCTCCCTGGTGCTTTCCATGAGGCTCCAGCACATGTGTACTGTAGTTAATAAAAGCCACTGAAAGAGTGAAAGAACTGTATCTGTCTTCATTTTGAATTTGGAAACGTAACACATGGAATAGTAATTATCCTAGATTTAGTCAGAAAAATATAGTGGAGATTAGTTTAGATATTGTTTCTCTTTATTTGTTTGAGTCTGTCCATCAATGTTATTTTCAATAGTTCCTGTGATTTGGACTCTTTAGTTTACTGTAAATATACATTCAGTGTTTTCATGTTCTTTTATTATTTATTATTAAATACATTTAAAACCTTTATTGTGGCTGGTCCTTTTAGAAATTATTTAACCTTTGAGAGTACTTATATTTATTTGTTGACAGTGTGTGGGTCACTCCTGAAGGCCTAGCTGTCTTGGCCAAACTCTACCATTTCTATTAGGATTAATATTATGCAGTATAATTGGACACCCCTTTGTTAAGGGCCTTAGAGTAGCTGATTGTAGAGTGTCTGGTGGCAGTGATAACTACCTTATACTCTGAGAAGAAAGGGGCACAGCAGATAAATCTGTGCCAGGCTTTCTCAGGTATGTGCATGTGAGGACTTAACCCTGTAGCTGTGGTAGTGGAGACCCTTACTGAGACCCTGGAGGGAGACAGATATAAAGACATCTAGACCCTGGGCTGACTGCATTCCCTGTGTGCTCTTAAGGGAAATTGTGCTTGGTGCAAAGAGCTATATCTGGAAATGATGTGTGTATCTATTTCCCTAAAAGTGAACATTCCCCACATGCTGTCAGTGGTGAGGATTGAGGCTCCTTGATCACTGGCCCAGAGATGGGTTGTCACATGTAGAAAATGTTTGTTTGAAATAAAGGTAAAATGTATTACACGGCCATCCTCATTTATCATAATCCAACATCTGAATTGTACATAGAAGTGGATATAACTGCTTTGTGGGGTTGTCTGTAGAAAAGTAACTGATCGTCTTGTCACTTGCTCAAAGAATCATTTTTCAAAATAAAATAATAAGGAATAAAAATATACCACAGAATACCCAGAACTTGGGATCTTCTTAGGAGATGGTGGCCCACTGCAAACCAGGGCTATAGAAGTGGATTCTGACACAGGCTTAGTACTTGCCTCTGCCTTCAACACCACCTAGTATAAAATCAGTTATGTTCAGAGATGTACACAGAAGGCACTGTAACTTTTGTGTGGAGCTGGGGATGATGTAATTATTCCTTTTAATTTCCTCCCAAACCTCAGAGGTCACTAACTTGTGTTGGTCTGGAGATTGTGTAGTCAATATTTTTATCTTTCCTCAAAAAACTTTAGAGAGGTGCACAGAGGGTGAGTGAAATTGTGCAGGAAAAGTATACTGTCTAAAAGTAACAAGCTGGAAACATAAACATAATTATTTTTTCTGTTTGTTTTCCTCACAATCAAGCATAAGATGCATATAAGATGGTTATCTTAGGTGGGAGGATAAAGGAACATTCTGTTTATATATATGTCTGACAACAAATATGTTCTATTTATATATATATTTTTTTTTTCAGTTTTGCCCAAGTAGGTCATTGGAGGGGAACACAGAAGGTGGCTCTTATTTGCAAGTAGGGGTGAATAGGCATGCTCTATATACATATATTGTAGTTCTTCTTTTGGCTTTTCCTGGTTAGGGGTTGCCACAGCAGAACTCAGGTCCGCTAATGAAGGGCAGTAGGTTTTTATGGTGCTGAGGTGCCAGCCGATGCCCAGCCTTCAACGAAGGCACACCCATTCTACGCATGTCTTTCAAACACCACTTGACTGTGGGAAGGACATGCAGACTCCACACAGAAGGTGCTCCAGCCGAGAATCGAATGGGAGAACCACTTGCTGTGAGGTGACAACGCTACCACTGCACCACCGTGGCTTCATGCTGTATATAACAGCAGCAAATTGAACTAAATGACAGTGATCATTTGTCCCTGAATTTTCATCCCCTTTTAACACCAGCCAGGGATAGATAGAAAGTGAATACTTTTATAAAATGGGGTGAGGAGGCCGGTACTATTTCCAGATATTATTTAGGTACCCTCACAAGCATTTGTCTCCTCTGTTTCTTGTGCACTGCTATTGGTCAACTTTCAGCATTAACTCTTGGTTACAACTCATTTCTTCCTTGAAATAAAATGTAAGACTGAATTTGTTTTATTATGTATGATTTTTGTTCAGGCCATTTCTGGGCCAAAAGGTTGGAAAAAGCTCTGAAATGCATCTCAGATCATCTGTAACTCCTTGGCTTCTTGGTGCAAAGTGGCCCCTAGCCTCCCAGTAGCCTTGGCCACTTAGGATATGTTGAACGGATGCAAGAAAAAAAAAAAACATAATTGAAGAGAAAGACTAAATTTCTTACCTTAATCACGAGTTTTGTTCAGGCCATCATTGGATGGAAAGGGTGTTTAAAAAATGATAAAATGCAGTCAGAACACTTAGTACCCCCATGGCTTCTTGGAACCTCACAGCCCCTAGTTCTCCAGCTTAATGCAGTTACTTTTGCTGCAGTGATTACAATGCTGTTTTGGTCAGTTAGGGTGTGTTGAATAGATGTAGATGAAACTAAAGTTAAAAGATCAAAGGATGGATTTCTTCTCTTAATTATGATTTTTGTTCAGAATATCACTGGATGAAAAGATAGTTTAAAAAAATCTGTAAAATGCACTTCAGCATGTTTAGACCTGCTATGGCCATGCAGATGCCAAACTCTTGGCTTAATGCAGTTATTTCTTCCACAGTTGTCAGAGTGCAGTCCTGCCTACTTAAAATGAGTTGAATGAATGAATCAATTAAAGGGAAAATGAAGAGTAAGACAAACTGTGATCAAAACGAAAAGAAAAGTAATTTGGATGATGTTTGTAGGCCAGGATGGAGGAGCAGTGGGGAGGGGGGGAGCACCATGTAGCCCTTTTGCCTAGGGTGACAGTTGATCTAAGGCTGTCCCTTCTGGGATGCAAGAACTAAGTATTTATACACACACAGATATGACCATCAGTTACAGACTGTTGCATAACGGTATACATTCAGATAGTTGCTTATGAAAATATAAATGAACGAATACATAAATAAAGACTGAGAAGCATATTTCACTGCAGTAAAAACCATACAGTGCAATCCATTGCGCACCTTTTAGCTCAAGAATCATGGACAAAAGATCCAACCACCAGGAAAATATTTTAAATATTCACTTACATAAATAACATAAATAAAATAAAACTAATTAATTAATAAAATATTATATTTAGAAAGTCGATAGAACAAAAAGCTTTGCATTTGAAGCATTTTCTGAAGGACAGAAAAACTGAAACTCTCATGCATGTCATTTTTTAGTGGCAACAAAGTACAATATGCCAAAAAGTCACATATTTTGCAAGGAAAACACCAAAATACTTCTCGATTTCTTTATTCAAGAATTTTGAAGAAAACCAAAATAATGGGGGTGAAAAAGAGACAACGTTTAAATACTTTTTTCTTTTATCTATTTATTAACCAAGTAAACCTGCTGCAGAAAGTGTCTCTTTTCAGGGCTGACCAATCTGTCTGGTTCACTTGTTCAAATTCACACTGAGCAAACAGACGTGTAAGGATTCAAATCCTGTACTTCAGACAACAGGAATCAGTTTGTCAACAGCTAAGAGCCTTAAGTGCCAGACAACTATACTTATCTTTAAAAAGTTAAGAAAACAACAAGAGGAGTTACATGGAATTGCACTTTCTGAACAATAACAACTATGAAACTCTAATTATTGGCATTATTGACCAGCTATTTTCCTCAGTAATTTATCAAAAAAAAAAAAGTTAATAAAGGTCTGGGAGTTGGTTCAGGGGATTAAGGCTAGAAAGTCCTCCTGGGGTTGCTATTTCTAATTAACAAATAAAAAATGAAGGCATTGTATAAGTACTTTCTGAACTATAAAAACTATGACTGGCATTATTCATTTACTAGTGACTTACCAGAATGCTTGCTCAGATCTGAATTCATAAGAGAGCAGGTCATTAGGTGTTAGAGTCTGCAGGTTTTAGGTTAGGTTTTGAGATCACACACACACATACACTCATGCCCTTGTGGTTTCTTCTATATAGGAGAAACCAAAAGAATGTTTAAAATCAGAGTACAAGAGCATGTTAGAGACATTAAGAATCAAAATTTGGATAGCCCTGTGGCATCACATTTTCATGCAGTACATCTGGGGTCTTGCACCAGTTTAAAGCATGTATTTTAGAACAAGTTCTGATTAAGGATGATGTTGCATTTAAAAACAAACTGTTATATAAAGACACAGTCTGTATTTTAAAGTTTGGTACTTTGGTGCCTCATGGTTTAAACAAAGAACTTGAGTGGAAGGCTTTTCTGCATTGTATTAATTATTAGTTTGTGTTTAATTGTTTTAGTTAATTGATTAATAATGTGATATTTGTTATTTAAGTGTAGCTTGTGCTACTGTGATGTTAAGTCTGTGAAAGGCTTGTTAGCCAAGGAACTGTTGTATTAAACAATTTTGGATTTTATGCTTCTATAGTTGGTGTTTTTTGCTTTCTCTGTGTTTTTTTATTTTTTTGTTGTTCAGTGAATATGGCCAGCGATTCACTTTTGCAGTTGCCTCATTTATTTTGAGATGATATTACTGATTCTGCACAGTATTCTGCTCGGTCTCCCCTGAGGAATAATTTACAATCAGGTACAGTGCTGGAAGGCACTTCAGCTCAGCATGTAGAGCATCCTGTGTCCTGGGAAAGATTTTTGGTGGAAGGTAGATCCAGGAGAGGTGACAATCCATTTCAAAATGTTGGTGAATGTATGTCTGGTAATAATTTTTCCACTGAGGTTCATAGTAATATTGATTTCCTTGACAGGCTGCTTAACAAAGAAAATGTGATTTAGTATAACATTTTGGGGCTTAGGAGATATTTAGATCTTGATATTACACCCAGGGGTCTGCGTTTTGTTAAATGCCCCACTACTCCTTTTAACTCTACTGATCCTGCTGATAAACAGTTTGAAAATAGATGGGTAGTGGCTGCCCATCATTGTGTTATAGAATGGATCCAAATTTTACTTGAAAGAGATGTTCTTAAACAATGAAAAATAAGGGAAGAAATTTCTGCACAAATTGGTACAACTCATTTTGAGCAGTTGTTATGCTCAATGACTGTTTCACTTGAGGAGAATTCTGGTGACGCCATTAAAAGGAAGATTCACAAATTAGAACGGGATCTCCAAGATTACAGTTTAGGGAATATTTTCAAGAAGACAGTTAAACAAAACACATATGGAGGCCCTGGAGCCGCTTCTGCTAAGTGGAAACGGCAAGTAAATGTCTCTTTTGCCTCTTCTGAAGTCAAGAGTAGTGCCAACCACCAGGAAAATATTTTAAATATTCACTTACATAAATAACATAATAAATAAAATAAAACTAATTTGAAGCATTTTCTGAAGGACAGAAAAACTGAAACTCTCATGCATGTCATTTTTTTAGTGACAACAAAGTACAATATGCCAAAAAGACACATATTTTGCAAGGAAAACACCAAAATACTTCTCAATTTTTTTATTCAAGAATTTTGAAGAAAACCAAAATAATGGGGGTGAAAAAGGCCCAAAAAGAGCCAACTTTTAAATACTTTTTTCTTTTATCTATTTATTAACCAAGTAAACCTGCTGCAGAAAGTGTCTCTTTTCAGGGCTGACCAAGCTGTCTGGTTCACTTGTTCAAAATCACACTGAGCAAACAGACGTGTAAGGATTCAAATCCTGTACTTCAGACAACAGGAATCAGTTTGTTAACAGCAAAGAGTCTTAAGTGCCAGACTATACTTATCCTTAAAAGTTAAGAAAACAAAAACAGGAGTTACATGGAATTACACTTTCTGAACAATAACTATGAAACTCTAATTATTGGCATTATTGACCAGCTATTGTCCTCAGTAATTTAGCAAAAAAAAAGTTAATAAAGGTCTGTCAGGTGGTTCAGGGGATTAAGGCTCCAAACTCTTAATAAGCCACCTTCTATAGTTAAGGGTACAGTGTTTGATTCTTTCTACAATTGTCTAATTTGTAGATAACATAAATTATGGAATGCAATGATAACAGGGTGACTATTAGGTAAAAAAGTACTTTTACATTTAAATAAACCAACATCAGATGCAGGACTGTGTTTAAATATCAGCTTCAAATTTAATTTCTAAATTGAAATCAGCAGAAGTCATGACCAGTTTGGACAAATTCAAAACATTTGACTGGCTCACAGTAGCTTTATTTATTGTCACTTGGTTATTGAATGGAGTGACCTCTGGAGCATTCCCATTTCTTTGTAATCACTTCTTCTGGTAGTTTTAGCTGCATCGGCAATGTGCCATGTTGAAAACCCATTTCAAGGACTACCATGCCTTGAACATTATGAATTTGTCCAAACTGGTCTTGACTTCTGTTGATTTTGCTTTATTTAACAAAATGCTTAAATTCATTCCTTCAACATTATAAGGTCTTAGCAATGCCCTTATTGACTTGAAACTCTCTATTCAAAATTTAGATTTGAGGCTGATATTTAAACACATGCATCTGATGTTGGTTTATTTAAATTAAAATTACTTTTTTACCTAATAGTCACCCTGTTATCACTGCATTCCATAATTTATGTGATCTACAAATTAGGCAATTGTGTGATAAAGGTTGCTTTATAAAGTTTTTTAACTTGACATCTGATGAATGTGATGCACTTGATAAGTTAATCAAAAACCATGATATTATTATTAAAGAAGGAGATAAAGGGGGTGCTATTGTCTTAATGAATAAAAAAGATTATTTTGAGAAAATAAACTTGCTTCTATCTGATGCTAGTGCTTTTAAAATTGGGAATAATAGTGATTTGAATAATTGTATTTCATATATTAATATGACTATTTTCAATTTACAGGCAATGAGTGATATTGATATTAATTTATTTAATTATTTTACTGCACCTGCTGCAAAAAATACCTATTTTATATGGTCTTTCCAAGGTCCATAAAAACTCTCTGAATCCACCCATGAGACCATATGCTTACAAAATAATTTATCACCATATTTAAAATATGTGCATAGTTATATTAAAGATGCACCTGATTTCTTATTAAGTTTGAGAGAGTGGTTCAGTACAAACATGTTGAATTTTTGATGGTTGTTTTGGATATCCAGTCACTGTTCACAGTCATTCCCCATAATTATGATATTCAAGTGATGAGAACTATTGCTAAGATATGGACACATGAATGGTGGACAGATAGAAACAACATGTGAGCTATTAGAGATTGTATTAGAAAACAACTATTTCGTATTCACTAATGATATTTTTCACGAAACATCAGGTGCAGCAATGGGTACTCCCATAGCTAATACCTACTCAAATTTAGTTTTGTATAAATGGGAATGTGAGTTTATTTATGATGGACATAGTTGTTTTTGAGGGAAGGTACCTCATTTTAAATGTTTTGTTGATGATGTTTTCTTTTTGTGGCAGGGTAGTAAAAATGAACTTGACTCATTTCTAGACTATTTGAATGCCAGCACTGATTTTCTTAGATTCACAATGACTTGCTCAATGGCGTGTGAATTTTTTGGATGTTACTATCAAACACAATGATACTAATATTGTGACGATGTTTTTTAAAAAACCTGTGCATATGAATAAGTTTTGACATTTCACCAGTATGCATGCCCCACATATTTTTAAAGGTATTACTAAGGCACAATTTTTGAGAACGAGTAAACTCAATACTTCCACTGTGACCTATTTACAACAAACTAATGAGCTTAGAAATAATTTTGTGGAAAGAGGCTATGTTGAAAAACTTTTAGATGGTGAAATTAATGACATATTACACTTAAGGACATACTAAATAATCCAAGAAAGGATGCAGGTAACACTCGTAGCTAGAAAAATACCTTTATTTAGTGCTTTCATCAGTCTGTAAGAATGACTTCTTCAGAATACCATCAAAACATTTCCACACACTTTTTATATAATCACATATCGTGCACATTGCATCCCTGTTAATCAATTAAACTCTGTAGACCTAAACTTTAAAGCTATACCCCCTCAATTTATGTGTGTAAAAAATAATGTAAAAAATGAATCTGATGCCCCTTTACATAAATAAGCAAAAACATTTCTATCTATTGCATTCATAGAACCACTTGTTTTTTTCTAAAAAACAAAAGCTAACTATTTACATTTAAAATAATTTGACACTCTTTCTTTTTCTTCTTTTGGCTTGGTTAGGGGTCGCCACAGCGGAACTCTGGTCCGCTAATGTTTGGTAGTGGATTTTTATGTGCCAAGTTACCAGCCCTGATGCACAACCTTCAACAAAGGCACGATCATTCATGCATGCCTCCATACAGAAGTTGCTCTAGCTGAGAATCGGACGGGACAACGTCTTGCTGTGAGGCGACAATGCTACCGCAACACCACTACCGCGGGATTAAGTACTACTATATCCCTAGTAAACCTATGTACATATGTAAATGTGGATGTCAATATTGTAGGATTTGTTTGTATGCCTCTTTCCTTTTACAGGTGAAAATTAGATTTTAACTTCAAGTAACTCGTGAGAGACACAACCTCATTCAACCTAGGGGGGCTTGTGGCATTGATCCTCAATTGCCACATCATCTCCTTATACTCCAAAAATAATTCACTTGATCCCCCTCTTTCACTGACCTCTATATGTTCCAGTATTGCAAATTTAAAGTTGTGTTCTGGAAACCTATTGAGGTGCTTAACTAGGGTGTTGACATTCCCTCTACCAGTGTCATACATATGCTGGTAAATACATGATCTAAAGGAATTTTTTGTTTTACCTTTATAATATATTTTACACATTTGACATAGTACAATGTAAACCACATTTTTAGTTCCACAGTTACTCCTATGCATGGACTTGACTATACCATACTCTGGTATATTCACCTTGTCACCCTCTAAAATGTGTTTACATTGTGAACAATGTCCACACTTCCTTGTGTAACCATTAGTTTGAAATCTTACCCCCTACTTTTTCCCTTCCAACACGTTCTTAATACAAGTATATTTTTTGTATACCTACTTTGTTGCCCACCTGTTCATCATTTTGTAAGATAAACCAATTTTTGAACAAGATGTCCCTAAATTGGGGGAAACTGGGGGTTGTATGTCAAAATCATGGATTTGTTAAATGTACTACTGTTGCTGTTCCTGTTAACTCTTACTCTGTTTTCTTCTCTAACTACATCTTATGTGTCCTCTTTGCTACCAAGACCCAACAAGGGGTAAAACTGCCCCGACATTTTCTTGTGGGTAACTTCTTCTAGTATTGGCTCCACAAACTCTTGTTGATACCCCCTTCTAACCAACATACCCGATAGGATGTCTCTTTCATGATAGAACATGTCCAACTCACTAACCATCCTTGCAAGCCTTACCTCCTGTCCCTTGACCATGGACCTTTTTTGGTGCATGGGGTAGCCACTTTCAAAATGGAGTAGCATATTTGAGTATGTTCATTTTCTATAAATGGTAGATGTATATTTTTTCAACTCCTTGTTTTTCCTAACCTGGATGTCCAAATAACTGATACTTTCTGTGTTAGTCTCTATCGTAAACAGTAGGAATGAGGTATTAGTGTTGAGAAAAGAGAAAAACGCCTTTAATTGACCCTTACTACCTCCCCACAGAATTAAGATATCATCCAGGTATCTACCGTAAAATTTGCACGAACTGTAGCCGTCAGATGGAAACACATTAGTTAATTCCCATTGGGCCAGTACAATGTTTGCAAACATGGCGGCTCATGCTGCCCCATAGCAAACCCCGATGTCTGTCTGAAAAGTTGACCCTCAAACAAAATGTAGTTATTTTCTAAAATTAACTCAATCAGTGTCCTAAATGTAACATGTAAGTACCCTGGTGTGTGTAAGATTAGTGTTGTTGCACAAAAAAATCATAAAACAAATCCACTTCTTCAGAATGTGGTATGTCATTGAAGAGATCTTTCACATCCACTATTACTAAAATAATGTCTTCCCTGTATAAATCCTGTTTGATCTTTCTTAGGCAGTCCCATGAGTCTTTTATTATATGAGGGGAATTTACTGATACTATTTTTCAACTGAAAAGACTTTGAAGAAGATCCTGACTAAGCAGGGATGAAAGCTTGTGCATATAACCTAGATTTGTGTGTGGAATAAATCTGTGCTTGAAATCTACTTGGTGATATCATTTAACTTTTTTATCTGCATCAGCTGCTCTCCAGCTCCATGTGTGCCATTTTTTATTTATTAGTTTATATTTTGCTTTTTTTTCTGCTTATATAAGCTGTTTTAACTTTTGTTATACACTGATGAAGGGTTTTTTAACCTGAAAGCTTTGTTTGTAATAAACATGTTTTTTGCGCTATCCAGTCTTTTTCTGCCTTCGTTTGTATTCCAGTATACGGACTGTGATTTTACTTTATATCTTGCTTGTTCTAGAAGTTACAGAAGCAACATTTGCCAAGCTGTCTGGGAGCATTATTGTTCCCTTACAAATCTGCTAATATAGCCAACAATTAACTATAGCAGTACTAAACTCTCCTTGCTAAAACAAACCCAAACCCTCTGGAAAAAACTGAAAAACGTACAGGGAAGAGATAATAACAGAGCATAACAGACTTGCCTGTCATCCAGTACCTTTACTAGATGATGCCAGCTCAGCTACCACAGTGACCACTCATTATTTCATACCTGAATGCACTCTAAACAATTTTATCTCAGTTCCCGTAGATGCCTACAAAATAGACAGATGTCAGTCTCCCACATTCCTGTCTTCACATGTAGACTTCATAAATAAATGGTTAAAATACATTGTCCCAAGAAAGATAGGGTACCAATGGACTCTGTCCCAGATTTATGCATACAGTATGTTCTCATTTATATTCCTACAATTTATAATAAATAGAACCTTCCAAGAAATCTAAAAATCAACCACAGTAATACTGCAAACAAGTTCTTAACTTTCCCCTCTCCAGAACATTATAGCTAAATTTCTATCATCTTTCCCAATTGGAGATGCTAGAAAAGACCAGATCCACTAAAAATATGCAGCACCCTGTGTTAAACAATCTGCTTGCTGAAAACCAGCAGAACTTCTGAAAAAGACATAGTACCAAAACTGTTCTTCTCATGTTCACAGCTGATTTATATTGTAATATGAATAAGGGCAATTTGACAGGAGTTGGATTCACTGACCCTCACTAAGACCATTGACTGCTTCTCTCACTCATATATACTGCCTTACTTTGGTATAATTAATTTGACATACTGTTGCTTCCAAGAATACCTAAATGACAACACCACTAGAGCCCTTTTCAACTTCATCCTTTCACTATTTGCCCTGTCAACTGGTCAGTCCTAGGGCCACATCTGCTTTCACTGTTTAATAATACCCCAGAAGTACTTCTTCCCTAAAACTATTTCCTTTGTGCCAAGAGCCTTGGTTTCTGGTAATCTAATAACAACTGTAGTAACATCATTAAAGAACTAGCTGTTAATATGGCCTTTCACCAAATGGTTCTGAAATTTATGCCCAAAAATCCAAAATAAAAAATATATACTTTTAGACACACACACAAAAAAATGGATTCCTTAAACCCCACTCCCATCTGCTTTTACTCTCAACCTTTAAATAAGTTTCATGTTATAAATATATCTAGGTGTATGGTTTAACCCCAAACTGCTTTCTATATAAACCACACAATTTGCAATTTCTGAGACCATGTGGAAACCCTCTACCAGCTTCTGTGGGATCTCAAGAAGGAAAGCAAATGGCTTTTATTAAAATTCATTGTCACTCCAGTCCTGCACTACATTCTGCCTTTAACAATGAGCTCATTAAAATATGCTTAACTGACTTACCTGCTTTATTAACTTATCTTGCAAATTATACTGTCATAGTATTTCACTTTTTCCATAAATTACGATGTACTCCCTTAAGTGTGAATATTGCAATTAAATTTACTGTAGTTAAGATACCATGTTAACCAGGCTATTAAGTAATTTATATAATACTTCTCTTGTTATAGTGAACTGTTACCAATATACATCATTATCAAATGTGTCTTTCAGCTTATCCCGGTTAGGGGTCACCACAGCGGAACTCCGGTCCGCTAATGTTTGGTAGTGGATTTTTACGTGCCGCGGTACCAGCCCTGATGCATAACCTTCAGTGAAGGCACACTCATTCGTGCATGCCTCCACACAGAAGACGCTCTAGCTGAGAATCGAACGGGACAACTTCTTGCTGTGAGACGACAACGCTACCGCAGCACTACTGCCCCGGGCTATGCATCATTATCAAATACCTGCCAATAATCAGCATAACAACAGTGTAGAATAATTTTATGTTAGGTGCAATCTCCTTTTAGAAAACTTAGCTTGCATTTACTCGTATTGTAAATCTCTACTGTATGTCTAATCAGTATCTGAATCATTGATTCACTAGCAACAATTCCAAGTATTGTTCAAAGTGCAAAGGGCATTTTACTTTGCACTAAAAAATGATATATTATTCACCATTTAAAAATGAATATACTCTTTGCAATTTATTTATTTATGTTTGTTTACCTGGGAGGAGAAGTGATCAATACAGTGACCATTTGCAGACTCAGCCTGCATTGTGTAAAACAACAGTTAACAGAAGATAAAATAGAATACAGAGGAATGCAAGCACATTAAGTTAGAATAAAAGGAGTAACAGGCAATAAATTATAGCAGCCAAACACATGTTGTTCAAGACTGCTAGAAGTAATGCTATGTATATAATTACAAGTACTATAGATCAAAGACTGAGGATCAGAAGAGGAGTTGTTAAGAGCTTAGAGAGGATTGAGTAGGTTGTGTATAGTGAGGATTCTGTAATTCCTGACCTATGACTGAAAAGGGTCTCCTGAGGGTCAGTCCAGTACAGCGTTTAACAAATAACAATCTATTATATGTCCATTGTAAGGATCAGTGCTGCAGTGTGATTTATTACATATGAGTCACACTGCAGGACTATGATATATTATATATGAAATGATACCACAGGTGGATATCCAGCCATTTGAACCTGCTTCTAGAGCTTTGTGTCCCTGTTCAGGGCTATCCTCCTCCTAAAGTGGATGTCAGTAAGATGTGTGGTGTTAGAGTGTGATATGCCTGTAACATGTTTCAATCTTTGTCGCACATCGTGTTTGTAAGTATGCCCATAGGTATCATCCTAGGTAATCTGCAGGCCTAAGCACCCAGTCTTTACCTCTAGTGTTTTTACATTGAATTATGGTTACATGATTAGATTTATGAATTGGAGATCTTTCAGTGTTCCTGGGAAAGGTCACCAACAAGCGTGGTTGTGGCTGATGGATTCTATCAGAAATTGTTCTTCTCCAGTGTCTTTCCTGCCTTAGGCCTTCACATATGATGCTTGACTGGAAGTAATGTTTCTTTTAATAATAAAACTCCTTTATGAAGACTGCATATACTAATCATCTTTTTAGAGCACAAAATTATCTTAGCAGTGAGAGGCAACTTAAATGCCCTAAAATGAGAGAAAAATTTGATGTGAAAATTTTCACATGCAGACCGCATGATTTGTGACCTTGTCAGTCTTATGAGGGCCTAATGGTTTTGGTTCTATAGAAGTTCAAATTAATCTGTTAACTCAGGCATCTGTTACTGATATATCCCTTTCAGCTAATGCAGAGGCCCACAGCAGGATACTGGTATCTAAGCCTTTCCAGGTGTTTCAAGATTTCATCATTGCATCATAGCTAACTGCCAGTTCTCAGGCATTTGCAGTTGGCTAGTAAATGAACACCATATCGAATCTTCACTGAAAAGAGGCCATTGGCCTAGTGGGACTAACTCAGTCACAACAAAGTGTAAACAACTAAAATAAAATAAAAAAATCCTTACGCAGATAGATCTTTTGATTTTCCAGCTCCTTTTGTGCATCTGCCTAAAATTGCTTAGGAAGAAGCTGCCTTCTCCTTCTTGTTAAGAAATTATAAACAGGCCAAGCCTCCTAGATTGCACTTAACAAGTGTCATCTAAACACTGTCACTCCTGTCACCTTGTGCCTCAGGCCCCTCTGGTTTGACTAGAAATGGTTTGTGGAGGAGTGCTTTGTGGCATGGTAGATGATCCATGCTCGCCCACTGCTCCATATTATACTATCTTTCCTGGGACAACTTCTCCGTCTAAGAAAACTACTGAGTCATCCACAGAGTGCTTTTCCAACATGGATGTGGAAGGATATGAGGGTTTAGCTTTAACTACCCAGATCCACTCACTGCTTGGTTATGATACCAACAAAGATTAATCCTTTTTTTCTTCAGGTTCCTCCCTTCAGAAGATTGTCTTTCTGGACAACTTTACATTTAATGTGGGAACATTTTCAATGGCGTATCATGCAGTTGAAGTTCAGCTCTCATAAATGCTTCCTGGATGTGTTAGAAATAGAAGAACCCAAGCCCACAGTTGTTTCTCATGTTATGCAGGCCTTCAAGGATCCCTTTGAGAGCACCTTACATGAATCTGATTCTTAACAAATGGTACCTCAGAATCCCAGCCATTTTACCATGCTGATAAAAATGTATCTATACAAAAAATAAATGGCTGGTTCTAGTGTTGTTTCTCTGGATGTAGCTAAAGTATTTAATCTATTGTTTGTTAACAGCAACCCACCTAACAACATAGAGAGTCATTTCCAACAGATGTTTGACAAAAAGGTATATAATTTGCCCTATCCTCATGAATATGCTACTTAATCCTCAAGCAGACATACTCTGGTATCAAGAAAACCTTAGAATAGGCTGGAGACTTGCAAGGAATTATCAAAGGCTTCCATTTAAAGTGTCTCTTAAACTATCTACAAATAGGACTTATGGTAAGGGCACATCAGAAAAAATGTGTGTATGATACTTTTGACACTTGTGCTAGGCCCGAAGCCTCATGACCAGTCTTCAGATGAAATGCATGGTTAAGGAGACTGCCTCTCTCAGATGATGTCAAAGGGCAGCTATGAAATGTACCCCTGGGCAAGCCTGTGTTTGCTGGGCCTCCGTTGTAGAGTGTTCAAAAATTATAAGTAAAGGTTAAACAATCTACATATTCAAATAGCTCTTTCTCTCTGTTACTGAATTATAGTGGCCATTTTGCATAAATGATCTTGTACTGAGCAGTTTAAAAAAGATGCTTGAGAAAAGCCATTGGGAAGGAGGCAGAGGTCAATGTAGGCAGTCTGGTAGGGACAGGGGAAATGTCCATCTGCCAGTGAATAGGGTGCCTCTCAGCTTCTGACTGCATTCCTCCTCCTCCCCTCCCCACCTGCTTAGAGGCACAATTTCCCCAGTCAAAGCTCAGGTTTGAGATGACCATTGACTGTTGGGTGAGCTAGCTGATTATCTTAAGGTACAAGACATAATTCAGAAAAGCTCCCTCCAGGAACAGATGCATCTGGTCGAATCAGTCTGAAAAGCTATGTTTGCATCAGTTTATATAGAGAAAGGTCTCACATTATGCTGGCACGTCTGCCACTCCAGACACTTGATTGTCCGAATGAAAGCCCATAGCACCTAATCCTGGACCTTTCAAGGTTAAACAAATATGCGGTGTTTAAGAAATCTTGATCATCATTCAGCCTCTTCTACCTCTTTTGCATCAAGTTGTAATTACTGTTGTTCTGAGCTTTAAAGATGTTCACCTGCAAGTTACTATTTGCAAGAAGCACACAAAAGACCTCTATTTCCAGGCAGAGTCAGAGCATTTCCAGTATACTTTCCTTCTCTTTGCTTTTCATTGCTCCCACACTATGTAAAATAATTAGCCACAGTCCTTGTTCATCTCATAGCTCATACCAGTCTTTAACTGAGAAAAATCCTAAATGGAGCTGGAAGTTGTGCTAATTTACAAGTCAGTACTACACCAGGCTGAGGATTTTTCTCATATTACAGAAAATCAGACTTTTTCTCACAAATCAAATATTTTTATACACAACAAATTGTAAGGTCGCTTTGCCAAAGGAAAGGGAATAATTCTTACTGTGTTTCTCTTCAAGGCTATAGACCTGTCTTCCCTGACTCATTCTGAAAGTTCTCAGATGCATGCCCTCAAGATCATTATGGTGTGTGTGTGTGTGTGTGTGTGTGTGTGTGTGTGTGTGAGGGCAAACATGGTTTCCTCAGAGTGCTGGTCACATGGAACAAGAGAGACAAAGTGTCGATGCATCATCATCAACATCAAAGAGATTTTAGCCATTATTTATGCATTACATGACTTCAGGCCAGTGTTATAACCAAACATCCTTGGATTAATTGTGGAAAATACCAAAGTAATGCAATACATCATCAGGCAGGGGAGAGCCAGTCTTATCCATTTTCATGCTAGCAGTGTTATCCTGGGATTAGGTGTCACGATAAGGTAACCAATATAAACTATATTCCTTCATTTCAGAAAGTATTGGCAGACCATTTCTGTAGGTCTTTACCCATCTCTATAGTGTAAGCTGAATCCAGCAGTCTTCTGCAACTTGACTGTCATCTGGAGCACTGCAAGGTTAGACCTCTTTATCTTCCTGATAAATACCCAGATTTCAAAAATTTATTTAAGGTACCCATGCAGGGCAGTCATAGCAACGGATGCATTCTCTGTCTATTGGAAGAAGGAAATTTTGGACAAAGTAGGCAACAGGCCAAAATTTGTTAATAGCGTGGGTTACAATATTAAACAGTTATTGGAGTATAAATTTGACAATATGAGTCAAGCCAAACAGGGTACAAAGCAGTGTGGTATGTGCAATTATTGTCCATATATTATTAAGGAAACTACATTAGTTTTAAATAACAACATTGGGAGTAAAGTTTATTTCAAAAAGGGCAATTGTAATACAAGAGAGGTAGTATATTTGGCTTGGTGCATGACAAGTGGGCATTTTTATGTAGGTAAAACTGAACGAATGTTAAAAAACAGAATATACGAACACTTAAATGATGTAAAAAAATCATAAAACTACAAATGCATTATATAGGCATTCTATTAATTGTGAAAAATTTGATAAATTTGTGTTTGGCATTCTGGAAACAGTACAAATCAACCCTAGAGGTGGAGATTGGAAAAACATTTTAAAAAAGAAGGAGAGCCAGTGGCAATTTAGACTGGCAGCTATGTTTGCACCAGGCTTAAATAACTATGTATCACTTGCTCCTATGTTACAAGAAAGAGCCAATAATATATAGAAACAATACATAGGATTAATAGTGTGTTTTTTAATAGTATTAGTTTAAGGTGTTTTAATAGATTAACATAACATGGATAGAAATTCAATGGATTTTAAATTTAAGAATTTTAAAGTTTGTTCTTGTATTGAAATCTATTATCAAATTATTTATGTTTTATTTTCTATTAATATATTTTTTATGTAAAGTGAAAGTATACTTATGTATATGACAAATGTTATACAACAAATATTTAACATTTAGTGGTTAATTTATGGGATGTAAAATAGTAGTTTATACAAGAAAGTTTTTAAATGTAATTTTGGTGATATCTTTTTAAATCAAATTAATTAATGGTGTTGTCACGACAATTTAGTATATAAATGTTTTTAATTGGTGCTTCTGTTTTATTTCTGAAGAAGTCTCTATTGGAGATGAAAGCGCTAAAATGGATTATTAAAGTGCTTGCATTTTTCTCTCAGTGTGTTTTTCGTCAGTACAAGTTTTTTATAACATCAGTGGTTCCGTACAAGGTTTTGGCTATTTTTTTTGTTTTAGTATCTAGTTTTTGGTTTTTGGTTACGTTATTGGAAGAAGGACTTCTTGCATGCCTTTTCCCTTCTGCCTTTACTTCCCAAAGTGTTGAAAAGGTGTATTGGACAAAGCTGGCCTGATCCTGATTACTGTGCTCTGGACAGGATAACTATGGATGTTCATTACAGGAGTCACTGCTGCAGTATTATTCATGACAAATAGGAATTAGTTGAAGGTGGGCATCTGTTCATCTACCTTACTTCAAATGCTTTGGATTTCCCCATGATGGCTGGTCTCCTCCTCATTATGGAAACAGAAAGTGTTGAGCAACCTAATGCATCTTATTTTATTCTGTCACAATCTCAGTATTTATCATTCAGTCCAGCAGTTTAATCCACATGATTTCCACATTAGTAATTGTTTTTTTTATTCTTTGATTGTACTATATTGATGAATATTTGTTTCATGCTAAATTTCATCCTTATTGCTTTTTTTGAATGCATTCTTGTATTTTTCCAATGCTAATGATGACCCTGGAAAAAATAAGCAACAAGTTATCGATGAGTTAGCAACAAGATGACCTCAACAGATGACTTCCACCTTCTGTTCTTGCTCTGTCTAGGATAACAGTGTCTAGTTTCCACTTGTAAAGAATGCTCATATTTAAGAAAATGCTTTCTATGGTAGGATCAAAAATCTAAAAGCTGTTCTGGAATACTAGAAGCTCCTTTAATCTAAGAGATGTCCCGTCCCTACAAATTTCATCAGTGTATATTCCCAGCAGGGAAAGGAAAACAAAGTAAAGAACCACTGTAAAATAGATAAACCAAGAAGGAAGTTTTCAAATGATGCAGGTAAGGTGGTTAAGGTCTTTCATGCTTCCTTGGGCCTGCAGATGCCTGAGGATTCTAAGTCCAAGATGACACCATTGGCTTTGACACCTACTTTTACTGCACTGCTACTTGTTAAAGGTCTTTTAGAGGCCAACAGATGGGCAGTGCTGACTGTTTAATACCAAATCTCATCAGCAAATACAGCTGAGTTAGAAGTGGACATCGGTGTCCAGAAATCCATTGCTGACCATAATGTGGTGCAGAGCCAAGAGGAATGCCCTTTCCAAACAGACATCCCTGTACAGCAACCCTCAGTTCTAAGATATTCTGTAATTATTTCATAGTTTAAACAGGTTTTCAAGCATCCAGAATCAGATATTACTATAACAGAATGGGTGTTCAGCTCAGGGATGTCATTTCCATAGACACCTGCTCTGACCTATTTTATGTACAAGAAAGATTTGAAACAAAACATGCCATCAAGGAAACCCATGTTTCCTCTATGCGATCTAAATACACTCCTACAAAAAATGAATGTGTTTCCCTTTTAACCAGCAGCCTCTTCAGACTTAAAATTTCTATATCACATCCACGTACAGTAACAAGCTAATATTTTTTCTTAGTATTGATTAAAAAATAGTCCAGTCTCATTTTTAAAGAAAATGTCCTGTTTCCATTTCTGTTTTTGCATTCTCGTAATTTTATATTGATATTTTCATATTTTTAATGTACAAATGACTATTGTCTGGCAGTTTGCACAGAGAGTTAAGGCTGTCAGGTGTACTGTCTGTGGTACAAAATTTGATTCCCTCTGGTCTCATTTGACTACTGTGTGGCCTTGAGCAAGTCACTTAACTAGATAGTGCTTGAAGCAACTGGGAATTTGAACTAGGCTCATCAGTGTTCCCCTGGATTGCAAGCCTAGTAACTACCTATGAACCCATAATTCTGATTAATTTACTCAAAAATCCCAGCCTCACAAATATTTTCTTTTCTCACTGTTTAATGAGCCACCAGAACCAAAGCTGCATTTTTGCCTTGACAAATGTGCACTATAACCACCAGATTCTCTGAGGCTTAATGGAAACTTTGTAACACTTGAAAACATTGGATTTGAGCTGTACCTCACTATGAGCGGTGCTATTAAAAATCCAGGGGGAATACAGCTTACATTACTTCATATGTATGCAGAATTCCTTTATATCACAGGTGAGGAAGCAACCACAATATTTAACACTTTTAACCTTAAGTAGGTCAAGAGAGAGAAAAAGATTTTTGTCTAAGAGATAAGTTTCAAGCTTACCGCTTGAAAAAGAAGAGCCTTCAATATATAAGGCACTTCTTCTTCTTTTGGCTGCTCCCATTAGGGGTTGCCACAGCAGATCAACTGTTTCCATTTTTTCCTGTCCTCTGCATCTTGCTCTGTCACACCAACCACCTACATGTCCTCTCTTACCGTTTCCATAAACCTTATCTTAGGCCTTCCTCTTTTCCTGTTACCTGGCAGCTTCATCCTTAGCATCTTTTCCCCAATATACTCTGCATTCCTCCTCAGTACATGTCCAAACCAATGTAATCTTGCCTCTCTGGCTTTGTCTCCAAACCTTCCAACCTGGGCTGACCCTCTAATACACTTATTCCTAATCCTGTCCATCCTTGTCACACCCAGTAAAAATCCTAACATCTTCAACTCTTCCACATCAAGCTCCGACTCCTGCCTTTTTGTCAATGCCACTGTCTCCAACCCATATAACATAGCTGGTCTCACTACCCTCTTGTAGACCTTCCCTTTCACTCTTACTGGTACTCGTCTGTCACAAATCACTCCTGACACTCTTCTCCACCCACTCCACCCTGCCTGTACTCTCTTCTTCACCTCTCTTCCACACTCACCATTACTTTGAACTGTTGATCCCAAGTACTTAAACTCATCCACCTTCGCCACCTTTACTCCCTGCATCCTCACCATTCCTCTATCCTCCCTCTCATTCACACACACATATTCTGTCTTAGTCCTGCTGACCTTTATTCCTCTTCTCTCTAGAGCATATCCCCACTTCTCCAGTGTTGTCTCCACCTGTTTCCTACTCTTACTACAGATCACATTGTCATCTGCAAACACCATATTCCACAGGGACTCCTGTCTGATCTTGTCTGTCAACCTGTCCATCACCACTGCAAATAAGAAAGGGCTCATAGCTGATCCTTGATGTAAACCCACCTTCACCTTAAACGCATCTGTCACTCCCACCGTAGACCTCACCACTGTCGCACTACCCTCGTACATATCCTGTGCCACTCTTACATACTTCTCTGACACTTCCGACTTCCTCATACAATACCACAACTCCTCTCTAGGCACTCTGTCATATGCTTTCTCTAAATCCACAAAGCCACAATGCAACTCCTTCTGACCTTCTCTGTACTTCTCCATCAACACTCTCAGAGCAAACATCGCATCTGTAGTGCTCTTTCCTGGCATGAAACCATACTGCTGATCACTAATCATCAGCTCCCATCTTAACCTAGCTTCCACTACTCTTTCCCATAACTTCATGCTGTGACTGATCAGTTTAATCCCTCTGTAGTTACTGCAGCTCTGCAAATCCCCCTTATTCTTAAAAATCGGTACCAAAACACCTTTTCTCCATTCCTCAGGCATCCTCTCACTTTCCAAGATTCCATTAAACAATCTAGTTAAAAACTCATCTGCCATTTCTCCTAAACACCTCCATGCTTCCACAGGTATGTCATCTGGACCAACAGCCTTTCCGTTCTTCATCCTCTTCATAGCTATCCTTACTTCCTCCTTGTTAATCCACTGCACTTCATGATTCACTATCCACACATCATCCAACATTCTCTCCCTCTCATTCTCTTCATTCATCAACCCCTCAAAATACTCTTTCCATCTGCTCAACACACTCTCCTCCCATGTGAGTACATTTCCCTCATTATCCTTTATCACCCTTACCTGCTGCACATCTTTATTAGCTCGGTCCCTCTGTCTAGCCAATTGGTACAGGTCCTTTTCTCCCTCCTTAGTGTCCAACCTTTTATACAACTCTTCATACGCCTTATCCTTAGCCTTCGCCACCTCTCTCTTTGCCATGCACCTCATCTCCTTATACTCTTGTCTACTTTCTTCATCTCTCTGACAATCCCACTTTTTCTTCGCCAACCTCTTTCTCTGTATATTCTCCTGTACTTCTTCATTCCACCACCAGGTCTCCTTGTCCTCCTTCATCTTTCCAGATGTCGCACCAAGCACCTTTCTAGCCATCTCTCTTACTAGCTCTGCTGTAGTTACCCAGCTATCAGTAACTCTTCACTGCCACCCAGTGCCTGTCTTAACTCTTCCCTGAACATCACCTCATAATTACCCTTTTTCAGTTTCCACCATATGATCCTTGGTGCTGCCCTCACACTCATCCTCCTCTCCTTGATCACCAATGTCATCCTATAAACGACCATCCTATGCTGCCTAACTACACTTTCCTCTGCCACCACTTTACAGTCTCCAATCTCCTTCAGACCAGCCCGTATACATAAGATATAATCCACCTGTGTGCATCTTCCTCCACTCTTGTATGTCAACCTATGCTCCTCCCTCTTGTTAAAATACACATTCATCAGAGCCATGTCCATCCTTTTCACAAAATCCACTACCATCTGACCTTCTGCATTCCTTTGCTTAACATCATACCTACCCATCACTTTCTCATCCCCTCTGTTCCCTTCACCAACATGCCCATTGAAATATGCTCCAATCACCAGTCTCTCACCCTTTGGTACAGTCATCACCACCTCATCCAACTCACTCCAACATTTTTCTTTCTCATCTATCGCACACCCAATTTGTGGACTAACAACATTCATCATTACACCATCAATTTCCAGCTTCATAAACATCACTCTATCCGACATTCTTTTCACCTCCAAAACCCTCTTAGCATACTGTTCCTTCAGGATAATGCCTACGCCATTTCTCCTCCCATCCACACCATGATAAAACAATTTGAACCTGCCTCCGAAACACCTAGCCTTGCTCCCCTTCCATCTGGTCTCTTACACACACAATATACCAACCTTCCTTCGGTCCATCATATCAGCTAGCTCTCTCCCTATACCAGTCATACTGCCAACATTCAAAGTTCCGACCCTCACTATCACAGTCCTAGCCTTTACCTGCCTTCAAGCATGCCTTCCCCCTCTTCTCTTCCTTCGGCCAACAGTAGCCCAATTTCTACCAGCACCCTGTTGGCCAACAGTGCTGGTGGCAGTCGTTGTTAACCCGGGCCTCGACCGATCCAGTATGTATATCTGTACTGTTGTCTGCATATATGATTTGGCAGAATTTTACGCCAGATGCCCTTCCTGATGCAACCCTCCCCATTTATCCGGGCTTGGGACTGGCACAAAGAAATGCACTGGCTTGCGCATCCCCAGTGGCTGGGTTATATAAGGCACTTACTATTTACTGGAAATCAGTGACATCAGGAGTCAGTAGATACTTATGTCAGTGATCTGAAGCACACAGAGCAAGCCTGTGTGTTTGTTTACATGAATGATTCACTAACAGAACAGTGTGTAGAATCAGAAGTCATCAGGTGAGGAGTATATTGTTAAGAAAAGCTGATTTGATAGAGTGAGTGGGCTTTCAACCACACAGCTTAGAATCACTATCGAGGAGATGAAGTGTGTAAAATAAAAGTTGTGGGTAAAAATGAGGGCAAAATGAAGCCCAAAGATGTTAAAAATAAAAATGGAAAGGGTGGCAACTACATGCCTTCTAAGATAACACCTGGTATTAAACAAGCAGATGGTGAAAAAAACACACCCAGTGCAAGATATGTAGCTAGAGCACATCGCAAAATAGTTGATTTTGTTTAATTTTTAGGAATCCAAATCATTTTGTAAAGATGTCTAAAACTGAAATAATGTGTTTCAGAATGATTAATATGTCTTAGAATGAAAGGAGCAGACAAAAGCAGAAATATTTGTGGGTCAAACTGTGGTGCATACTGTGAGTGCAGTACAAACTGTTGCAGCAGCAATCATGATTTTTGCCAGAAATACTGATAACTAAATGCATATGTGTTATATGTAAGGTTGATACATGTAGAAAATGGGTCATGATTGTTGACTTTCAACATTTCCAGACAAAACCCTGCTTGCAACACTGATTCCAAAATGGAGGCAGTAGTATAAGCAGCAGAACTCTGGGCTGAAAATCATTTACAAACAACAAAACCCTGCAAAGTACTACAAGATGTTAAAAAATGGTAACTAAATGTCTGTTCTATTCAGAAGGTCAACATAGGAGAGGAAAAGTGAAATAACAAGGCGAACAAGTGTGAACACTTAGAATGGGACTTAAAGCAATATGGGGCAGAGCTGGGAAAAGCAGATGGAAGTAGTAACTGAAGGGAAAAAAATCTTTAATTGTCCTTGAGAGAAAGATTGACTAAATACACTCTTTAGATGTCTAAGATATATGGTTCCCTAGTGGCATACAAAGAGACAAATAACAGAATGCTACAGGAAATAGAGATTGTTTAACTTGGCATTCAGAGGAAATAACTAATATACAAACTGTAGAAAAAGAATGAAAGAGAAATAGCGAAACAGCAATTAAAATATGCACAAATGGCACTGAAGCTGTCTGAACCTGAGCATTGGACATGTGGAGACAACATGAGGTCTGTAGAAGTACCAGAAAAAATTAAAACTTTTATGGGATAATGCCTCAGTTTATGGACAAACTGTTCTACTGCTAATGTTAAAATATAAAGAGCATACAGAGTAAATATCCCTAGTATAATACTGAGAAAGCACCTGAAACCTACACTGACTGAACCAGCTAAAGGAGAAACTTATTTCTATTTTGTGGAGAAAGAAAACAATCTTAAAGACTGGAGACACATGACCTATGTGAATAATGACATTTCACTGCAAATGCAAACTGACAAAAATGCTTTTCTTCCTTCCATAAGACTCTGCAGAGAATTTAAAAATGTGAGAGATTCCATCAAAAACAATGCACTGGGAACATTGACTAAGGATAGTGCTTAAAATGTTTATTTATTTGTATGGAAAAGCATGTGATATAACCTAAATGT
Source organism: Protopterus annectens (assembly GCF_019279795.1). Classification (NCBI taxonomy): domain Eukaryota; kingdom Metazoa; phylum Chordata; order Ceratodontiformes; family Protopteridae; genus Protopterus; species Protopterus annectens. The sequence continues at coordinate 727,739,457 of NC_056730.1, forward strand.
AAATTGCACTATGAATGATACTTTAAAGCTACTGAAAGCAATACATACCAGATAGAAAACAACATCTTGATTAACATAAATGTAAAATAATATTATACCTTAAATTTTATTTCTAATTGAAAACTTATATTTAACTAAAGAGTGAATTATACATTATTGTCTGGTGAAAGTTCCATTTGTTTTCAAACTGCAAACTGTTATGTTGCTTTCAATAAAGGTCCTATGGCAGTGGGGGAAGGAAGAAGAAACAAGTGAAGGAATGATCAATAAAAGGAACCCAATATACTATATGATGAAAACAAATAGGCAATAATATATATAGTTAGCTCTGGTAATGAATGGTAATGCACGCACTAATTCTACGAATGAATACAAAGCTAAAGAGATCTTTGCTGGCTGAAAGTAGGTTAGGTAGCAAGGTTCACAAAAACAGTGCACAGTAAACACTGAGTGAGGAAAGTCGGTTAAGTGCTGGGCAAAATATCTGTGCTTAGGGATGTAAGATGTATACTGGAAGATATTTCAAAACTGCTGGAATCAGAACATATCAGTGGAAGATAAGTATTTTATATTGTGTGTTGTTTGGTTAAAGTCACATTTATTATCAGGCTTCAGAATGGAAGATTTTCAGTCTGTATTTTGGCCTATGCTTCTCTAGTGCTAGTAGAGCGTAGATTGCCTTCTTTGACTAGCTATGCCTGGATTTTAGGTGCAGCATTCGAAATAACTAATGGGCGGCCACGGTGGTGCATTGGTTAGCATTGTCATCTTACAGCAAGAGGCTCTCTGGTTCGATCCTTGGCTGGGGTGCCTTCTGTGTGGAGTCTGCATGTCCTCCCTGTGGTCACATGGGTTTCCTCCGGGTGCTCCAGTTTCCTCCCACATCCCAAAGACATGCTAGATAGATTGGACCCTCCAAATTGGCCCTAGGTGTGTGTGTGTGTGTGTGTGTGCCTTCTGTGGAAGGTTGAGTGCCGGGCTGGCAACTCGACACCGTAAAACTCCACTGCCAATCATGAGCGGACAGGTGATCCACTGTGGCGACCCCTAACTGGGAAAAGCCAAAAGAAGAAGATTCAAAATAACTAATGAAGTCGAAGGGGGAATGTTACAAATGTGTATTAGTTGCAGAAATTAACAACCTGCAGAATTTAATATAAATTGAAAGTGACAAATATGCTAAATGATAGAATGTAGGTAGCAATGTTCAGCTATCAAATGACACAAGGATACTGAGGCAGATTAAAAAAAAAAATATATATATATATATATATATATATATATATATATAATTATATAATTAGCTAGCTGCAGACAAATGAAAAAAAAGATTAGTGATTTATAATAAGAGTTCCGCTGCCCAAAGGATTAAACCAGGGTTTGACTTTGATTAGAAAAGACTAGAAGAAAGTTTGCACTGTTATTTTTGCAGGCTCTATTGCCTTGAGTAAACAGCTTTAGTTATTTATTTATTTTTATTTATTTTGCATTTGTTAACCGGGTTGGTCCAGCTGGATAAGAATTTACCCTTTTTCAGTGGAGACCCGAGGGGAAAAGCCCCAAACAGACATACAAATACATATGAATAGAGACAAATTAACAATATTAAAGAGCAAAACAATCTTATGGATACAATGGATAAGAAAAACATAACGTATATTAAAAGAAATGTCACAATCGCCATACCCTCAAAGAGAAAAACTTAATTCTATTTCATAAATAATATTTTAATGAAAACAAGAGAACAAGAATAGGTGGGACAATATTACATAAAACATGACTAGTTTATCACAGAAAGGCAAAGAATGTATTTAAGTACATTTGAGGCAATAAAAATTTGAAAGAATATAACTAAAATCTGGAATTATGACAACAGTGGGGTAGAAGTGGACCCAGAAAATTAAGAATGTAATGGTAAATTATTGCAGTACACTGTATAGACAAGCTGTAGAGGCTGAGAGTAACACATATAAGAAATAGTGACATGTTTGAGTCAACTGCATTTTCCTCAGTTAACAGAGGTAAAAAGTGTAGTATTAACATAAAAATAAAGGGAAATTAAATTAAAGAAAGAATAACAAAACATAATACACAGGAACCTCTAGTATTAATAGGTTTGGAAACCAAAAACAGATTTGACAGAATGAGTTGGGAATTTACGAACAGATCTTGGGACATGTGGGTTTCCATAAATATGGACATCATTAATATTTACGATACAATAACAGGTCATTAGGATTCAAAGTGTGTATGCTGATTGGACAGCTCAGTTAGCGTACACATTGTAAATTCAGCATATCTCAATATAAACAAGTCCAGCTGCTAAAGTATTGTAGTGGAGCTGGACTTCCATTGGGGTTATCTTAACAACTTCATGCAAAGCATATTTTATGAGTGTCAGGCAAAGAATGAAAAACAATAGGAATGCTTTGAAAAAAAATCTGGTTAGTTGAAAGGTATGCTTATCAGCAGTAAGACTGGTTGTACAGCCAGTAACCATTACTCTCACTTCTCCAGAGATTTGCAAAACAGCCTGATTTTCCTCATGCCTTTGCCCTTTCACTCATAAAATGTCTGATCTTCTAGTAAATCACTAATTGCTAATGATTTCTGTCTGTCAATAATTTTATACATAAAAACTTTTCATTTCACACCATCTCCAGAAAGTGGAGAGGAAAAACTCAAAGCCATGCCACTATACTTGGTATCCCACAGTCTGCTAAGAGGTGACCTGTGTCTGGCATAGAAGGCATCATCTGACCCATTACTGATGGATTTACTAAACATCAACAAATCAAATGACATCAGAAATACTCAGTCTAGGGATTTTAACCTCTTCTGCAACATCAACAGAATAGTTGGGAGGGACAGGTATATTTCGCAGAGGATACAGCTGCTGTGGAACAGACTCCCCATTCTCAAGAACAAAGTTCATCTCTGTCCATTTTCAAGCACAACTTAGACCTATGGATGGGAAACAGTACGTTTATCCCAGGACTGCCCCCCTGTACTGGTAATGGACAGATACAGCTCTTAAATGCTTTATCCCATGAATGGGACCCCTGAGATCATCTATGGTATGATCTCAGTTATTCTTATTAGGGGTAATATATAATTATTAACCATGGAACAAGTTATTTTGAGGACAGCTAGCCTAGTACTTACCTATGAACCTATAAGACTTCACTTGGGCAAGCTAAAGGAAAAGGCTACAAGTGCTGTACCCTCATAGAGTAAAACTCAAGTCATGGCAGATGTAACTATTAAAAGAAATGGCTATAGATACTCTGGCCCCTTCTCCATAAACATGAGAAAACATTATTTATGAAATGGAATGATACAATATATTTAAACAAATCATGGATTTTCATACCAGGAATGCCTGTATTATCAGCCCAATGTTATACCCCTAACATTGTTATTTTGAGAAACACAGATCTCAGTCATTATATTATAACTTCAGTCCTCAATGATTTCCCAGGAAAACATCTTTTTTGAAGAACAGATAAAAATGTGATGCAAGCATGTATGCATTCCATGCGAATGTAGTCTAGAAAATACAAAATAGTAATAACATACTGTACAGCCATTGGCCTATACAAAGTATGCCTCCTACATATTTTGGATGACCCAGGCTTCCAGAAGCCACTATAACAACACTAAAGCCCTTCTATACGATGACATTATTTAGAAAAGTTATGACTCATTTTCTTAAATAATGTCATTGTTTAGTAGCAATGATCCACCCCTGCATTGGGGTAATGTATGATTTACCCTGAGTTAGCTTTGTTTAATCACTCAGGCATCACCCTTCTGATCAAACCACATCAACCATGGATAAATCTTGCATTACCCACACCCAGTCATAGATTATTGATAAAATATCTACAGAGATGTTCAAGCTAAAGTGAAGTATATTGGTCAACTGTCTAAAGCATTTAATCTCAAGGAATTAAGGAGTGTCCACTTTCATCGTTACTATTTGTTTTATATTTTAAATCACTTAAAGACATAAGACAGTCATATATAGTTGGATATAAATGGAGAAGTACTTTTGAGAAAATAACCCTTTTTGTGGACATTATAATATTATATCTTACCAGTCTGGAACATGATATAAATTATATTTAATAAACTGAAATATTTTACTAGTTTAGCAGGATAGAAAGTAAGTGAGGCAAATATAAAGGCTCTAGTAATGCGTTATGCCCAAACACATGACTTGCTATAGAACCTCTTCTTTGTTTGGGAGAGGGGAGTCATGACAAAATTAGATACTTGGGAATTTGTTTTAATGGGATGTCAAGCAAGCAGATGAAGAAATGTGGGAAGAAATTACTCAAAAAGGTATAATTAAGATAAGACTAAGGAAATTGTTATTTATGTACAAAGACAATAAGATACAAGCAATTAAGATGTTTTTAGACAACTGGTTCTATAGGTCAGACGTATATGCATCAACTGAGTGATCAGATACGGACAAGTCATAGCCAGTTATAGATCCCCCTCCATGGATCATGACACACGCAAAGCCTACTTGACCAAACTGGAGACAATGCAATTATTACCAAACACTCTGGGAGATTTCAATTATCCCACCATCAACTGGGAAATTGTTAACTCAAATGCCCTGGAACAAATTTTTCATACCCCAACTAGAGGAACAAACATACTAGATCTGGTCCTCACTATCATATCAAACTGAAGCACTACCCCAATTGTCGGACCCTTGTTATTTAAATCTGACCACAGATAAGTCACCTTTGAGTTGATATTAACACCAGAACTCACAATGGGCGAAATCAGTCTAAAAAACTTCACCAAGGCAAACTATATCCTCCTAGGTGAAGGTAAAAGTGCATTCCGAGCCCCCATCCCTAGCTGGAAGTGGTAACTACACCAAAGCTTACATTACAGGCCTGTACAATCACTTGCATAATTGTATAGAATCAGCTGTACCAGTAAGAATCTTAGACAGAGCCCCAAGTAAAAAAAGCCACCATGGTGGACATCCAGCATCAACAAACTTTACAATAAATGCAACAACGTTGCTGTCCAAGAAAACAAAGGTGAGAACCCAGCAATGGAGCAGCACCCTCCTCAGTATCAACAGGCAACTTATCAAATCCTCTAAGGACATCTTGGAGAAAAACTTAGCAAGCACAGCCAAGGATAATCATAAGGCCTTTTACAGTTATGTACATAGTCTAAAAGGTAGGACACAAGCGTGTGCAGAACTAGTGATCAACAGTATCACACACACACTGACCCCAGAGAGATTGCAAACCTGCTAGCAGATAGGTTAGGCAAACATTTTACTGCCTTATCCCCTCCAAACCTATCACAAACCTTCCCCCAAACTCTGCCCCCCACATATCTGAAGAACAGGTCATCAAAGCCTTGTCCAAGTCAAAAAACACAGTATCTATGGGACCAAATGACATACCAGGCTGTCTTCTAAACAGGTTAAAATAAGAACTAGCATCACCATTAAGTACATTTCTCAATCATAGCCTAACAGGATGGCTTTGTTGCTGTGGAATGGAGAACAGCAACAGTTATTCTCCTCCACAGACATGGCCTAGCAATAGACCCAGGGAATTACAGACCTGTAAGCCTGACCAGCCTCATCTGTAAGGCCATGGAATGTATCATTATGGACCTCATAAATAAAAACATAGGTGACATCCAAACCCTGCATCCTACCTAATTCTGCTTTGCTGAGTGCAGATTCTGCCTGTTAAATCTGGAGGATTTTTGTGAAAATGTGACCAAGGCCATTGACAAGGGCAAATCTGTGCACACGGCATACCTCAATCTGGCAAAGGCTTTCAACAATCCCACATTCAGGCATTATCAATAAACTTAGCAAATTGAATGTAAACCCCTTCATTGTAAGATGGGTTACCAACTGGCTCACAAACCAGACACACAGTATCAAAGCGGGAGACTCCACATCAACCAGTGAAGTACCACAGGGGTGAGTGCTTGGCCCCCTACTGTTTGTCTATACTTCTCAGAAGTTCAGGTCAAAACTACAGGGTTGTGGCTGACCAAGTTTGCAGACAACTGCAAACTGGGTGGGTGCAATTATTAAATCCCCAAATGTTATTAGTATACTCCAGAAGGGTCTTACGCAAACCAACGACTGCTGTCTTAGTCATAGTCTCAAACTGAATGCAAATAAATGCATCATCATTCCCTGTGGTACAAACAGTGTCCCTTCACACTATTAAGTCAGCACCAATACCCTAAGTACTCACGAAGTGGTAAGGGACCTGGGATCACAAACTGACTGCGACCTTAACTTTGACCACTGTGTGTCTACTGTAGTAAGGAAGGCTTTCTTTGTAGCACACTTGCTAAGTAAAAGCATCACCTTGAGAGCAAAAGAGATTATAACCTCTCTATATTCGGCACTAATCTGGCCCATAATTGAGAATAATGCCCCATTCAGCATGTACCATGCAAACCACCTGCAGCAATTGGAGAGACCTCAGAAGTTTCTAACTAAGAAGAATAAGGGACTCCAGCATGTGCTGTGCACAGACCGACTAAAGTCCCTGTAACTATACTCTGTATCATATGGGAGACTTACGCCTGGCTTACAGAGCAATCTCAGACCCAAACCTAATGAACTTGATGCATATCCATAAATCAAACAGAACTAGGGCTACCCATTCCAGGGGCCTAAATATGGCCTGTGACTTAAAAAAGACACGCTGGAGGTAGAGATTTATCTTTCAGTGACTGCTGCTTCTTTGGAGTATGCTGCATATTCATGTGAAATAGAGCACCTCTATGACACAAACCTGGACGACTGGATTTGACACCATAAATTCTTATAGAGAATAGTGCCCACAGCCCTCCTGGACATGGGCAGCCATTATTAAATGCAATCTTGGGTATGAACTATCATTTCTATGCATTACATTAGGATGAAACAGCTAGGCTTGGAGTGACCTCCATATCGCCTAGTAATCTTATTTATTTATTTATTTTACATTTGTTGACCGGGCTAGTCTAACTGGATATATGTCCATTTTCAGTAGAGGCCCGGGGAGATAAGCTCCGAACGAAAACAATAACAGTAACAAAACCATGTATACAAATTAAGGTAAACAATGCACAAAGACAGGTACATTAATGAGAAATAATCAAAGAGGTCAGAAGACCATAACACAGTGGAGTATAATCAGGTATAAGTAGTATAATGCACATACAGTTTCAATACATAATATATAAGTTAGAAGGCATCTAATTATGAACGATTCAGTAGTACAAAAGTATTCACATTGAAGAAATTAAGAAGATGTAAGTAATAGTATGTGGAAGGAGAACGTTTGCTGTTATTAAGATAGGATCTTATTTACTGAGAAGAGGAGTGTAGGCTGAGCCTAGTAAGAAGAGCTAGTTAATCTCCTAGGATCCTATGACTAATATGAAAAAGGAAATTAAGCAGTTTATTTGCAATAACGAAAGAGAACGAGAGCAGTGAGGAAAAACTAACTCTGGTAAAAGAACAGGGTGGTGTAGGACTACCAGAATTGGAGGTATAATATAAGGACATACTACTTGGGTTAATATATTCAGAACTCAGAATACCCACTCAAATGGAACTGCAAGGTAGGTAAATAACTAACACAGCATCTCCAGGATCTCATGCACAGGTGGTCATTTGCATAGAGTTAAGAAAGGAATATAAAGAGTATTATATACACAGCTTTATATGCACAGATCTGTTAAACTGGTCTTTAAAGGGTATTATACCTTGTAAAATAGAATAAGAACAATAGGATACCATATATATATATATATATATATATATATATATATATATATATATATATCAATAAGAAAGACAGGAAAATGTAATAATCTTTTAGAAAAGAAAGGATAAAGAACCAAGATTTCTGGACAGCTGATAAAAGGGGATGAGGTAACAAAATTGGCTGAAACTAATCAAACTTACGGGTTATTAAACTCAGATCAACTTCCATACTAATGTCTAAAGTTAGAGTTGAAGGAAGATATGTAAAGGCCATTAGTAAAAGTAAATTTTTTAAACCACAAACGGATTTTACGGTATTCTGATGAAGTTCGTAGGAACGAACGAAACCTAGGTCAATAAAGGATTATCGTGGTACGTTGTGGTGGTGTTTCAGCAATTTATAACATACTAACGCATTATCGTAATTGTGAAGGTTTGTCTGGTTTAGCTGCACTTCTCTTTATTGGCGCTGCTTCCTTCTCGTTGTCCTTACAGCAAGTCTTGTGTTCGTTTTTGGTTACTAGGATTTTATAACTGAGGCTAGAATGGAAATGGCAGATTGGAAACAAAGTAAAACATATAAAGCAATACTGGATTTGAAAAGACAGTGCAGTATAAAATTAAAATAGAATAGAATGAATTATTAAATAGAGATATTGCAGATGACCAATGAAGAAAAATATTTTTATCTTTAGATATGCAAGTAAATAGAGAAAATGTAGAATTTTTGCATGAAAATATTTGCACAAATATTTATATATCCATATGTGACTCAACAAAAATGATCCCATATACAAGAAGTATATGCTAGTGGTGTGATGGTTCAGAAAGAGGTTTATAAAAGCATATTATTGGGAATGTACAGAATTGTTTCAGTTTTTTTTTTTTTTAAGTGTTTTTGTTAGTGCTCTTACAAACGGTGATTTATACAACTGTCAGTATAAAAGTAAATTGAACAATATGATAACTCATACTTGGACAAGAATTTAACTTTAGCATAGAGGTGTTCTTGTTGAGTTGGTATAATACATCATATACTAAAGATGTGGAAGCATTGTTATCTTGAGTATACCTTTAGAGCTGATAGTGGCTAAGAAACCCATAACTAGAAAATGTAAAAACAAATACAAACCACCAGCAAGAGGTACAAAAAATGACTGCAGAGACTAAGAATATGGAACTGAAACATTAGAGAACAGAAGCAGAACTCCCTGGTAAAAAGAGGCAGTACGATATTATATAATGGAAACGAACCTGAAGAGACACTGACATGGAACAAAACACCTAATAAGTACATATATTTAAAGAAAGCAAACTATTACAATGTATGAAACCATTGGTCCAATTATTAAGACTTGTAACTTACTGATAATAAAACAGCTTGGTCAGTAGTTAATACCTTATCTCAAGTTATATTGCAAATAGTTTCTGTATTTGAATGTTTTTGTTTAGGGGTCATTGTTAGATCGATGTGGAGATCAGGATTAGATAGAATAGTTTCTGATACATGGATTTACATGCTTAATAGTAAGCAATTGGAGGTTAAATGCAAGCACTGACTGTCTGACAAGAGTCTAGTTTATTAGTATTATAGAAATACATAGAAGCAGTCAGTGTCCGCCTAACTAGTGCACCATGTATGGAGACTGCACAATATGTTAAATGAATATGTAATATTTAATACAATTTTGCTCATGGAAAAAAAGCTACAGTGTAGAGTACAGTATATTGCCTGAATTTATGTGTCAGGGCATTGAATCAGATAGTGTCCTTAGAAAAGTACTCAAAATAGCTGAATGATTTGGTCAATGATTGCAGAACACTTGGTATTATTAAAAGAATTCCTACCGAGCAGTTATAGTTTTCTGCATCTTTGTCTTAACTCTCATAGGCGCATGGTTGGATATTATTATTGGATACATCTCAATACTTTCAGTCTAATGCATGTGCTCCTGTGACATACAGCTTCTGTCCAGTCTAGCCCAGTTATTCGATAATAACAAAATGCAAATCCCATCTGAATCACTGCTTCTGAAATAACATCCTTCATACTAATTACTCTTACATACTTCTTTAAAAAGTTATAGTTTCATCTCCTAGGCTCCCTGTCACATCTTCTTGTTATAAAGTAAATTCCATTCACCACCTAGAAATAAAATTCCTTGCTGGAAACTAATTATTTCTCCCATAATGCTTTCAGTTTCTATAACTGCAGTTTAGAAACAATGTAGAGTCACACTAAGGTAGATCTCTTTCCTTGCCCTTACCCCCTGTTTTCCAAAAATCTTCCATTATTGTCTTTTTCCTCTTTTACCATTATTGGAGCACCTCTTCCTATCAAGATAATACTGCCTATTTTCCTTTGTCTCTGAAATCCCCTTTTAATCAAACTCATGAATTCACTTCTGTCTAAATGCATCTCCTGCAGGATGACATTTTGCACTCTGCGTTTCTTAATGTAGTTCAGACTCTGATTTTTTTTTGTCCCAGTAAGTCCATTTCCATTCTATGATAAAACCAGCAAAGTGGCCATTCTGTTTTTTTAAAGTTACTATCGCTCATAATACATGTTGCTTCTAATATATATATATATATATATATATATATATATCTATATATATATATATATATATATATATTTATTTATTTTATTTTTTTGCATTGGTTTACCGGGAAATTCCGACTGGACACAGTTTCTTTTTCAGTGGAGGCCCGGGGAGGAAAAGCTCCAACAAGTACAAAATTAGAGAGGTGTACAATAGAGGAATTTTACAATATAATGTTACACTAGTAGATCTACCAGTAATCAACATGTAGTTCACATTACACAGTACAGTAGTAAGAACAATATATATATATATATATATATATATATATGTGTGTGTGTGTGTGTGTGTGTGTGTGTGTGTATATTGTTCCCACTAACAGCATATGCATACTTTGTAACAGTTGGCTAACATGATTTTTACGATTTTTACCTTGTTGCTTGGTGCAGTTTACACATTTATTTGAGTTAATGCCACATTTTTCCAAACAGTTTAATTCAATATTCCATTCCCCAAATCATTAGAAAAAACACAAGAAGAAATATATAAAATTGAAAGAACAGAAACCTGGAATCTACAACTTCACTATAATTGCTACTTTTGTTAGCATCTGCTTTAAAACTAATGGTACTTGCGCTGAGAGACATTTTATCAGGGCCTGGATATAAACACATTTTACTTCTTTAACTGTAATGTGTTTTCCCTCCCAAGTATAAAAAACAATCTGCATATAGTCAACTAACCTTTAGCTTAAAAGTAGTTCTTTAAAAAAAATTAACTGAAAGACAAACGGTTTTGTGGCGTTAGGCTTAGTTTATTATAAAGTTAAAGTTGTTAGGGAAATAATCAGTTTGACAACAGTACTTTTCTCTTGCATTAATTTTCTCTTTTTTAAAACAAAAGGCTTTTCAGAACTTACTATTGCCCTTCTGAGAGTAAAATGCTGTTCTGCTACCAGATCCACTGAAGAGGTCACAGAGTGCAGGTACCGGTCATCTCTTAAATGACATTTCCTTATCTTGAGTGCATCAGTTCAGGTCTTTCCAGTTTTTACTTAAACAAACCAGACTCCACAATCAGCTAGGATATCTGCTTAAGGCAAATCTTTACAATCTTCAGTTTTTCATTATTTAGCATAGTTACCTTACAGAAATGAAGACAAAGCTAACTACCCTTGACTAAATCTACATTATTTTTGTGTACTCTTATAATGTACTTTGTCCAGATCATATCGAGAAAAAAATGTTATTAACTTTAATGCTTATGTGATCAGCTCCATAGACCCTCATATTACAGACCCTTGCAGCTTCGGATCTCAGAATTGTTTAACTTTACCCTTCTAATTCAAAATTGTCTGTATCATGCTGTAATGTAACAACGTAAGTGATAAGCTACTTTGCTGTTTAGTGGCTTACTGTTAATAATCAAGTCAACTTACCACTAAGAAGTTTTCTCTCCACTTTATGCATTACTCTTCTTAAAATCTTACCCTTTGCATTTAGAAACATACTTTCTAATATTATATTGCATTTTACATGTCATGTAACAAAAAAACATATAAATGAAAATTTATTTTATTTACATTTATGTTCCCTCCATTTGGTTTCTTCATAAGCAAACACAGCAAAATGAGATTCATATGCTTTAGTGACACACACATTTTAAAATGAACAGCATATAGTGAAGTTGACACTGAACAGTTCCTTGACTATTTGCCAAGTTCACTTTACGATTAGTCTTCTGTGCGTCCTTATCCTCTTAACTATACCAGCTTCTGGTTCAAATCCCAGCTTATCTTGTCTGGTAGAATATAAGACACATGTCTTTCATCTTTCCCACTAGTTTGAGCAATTCACAGTAGGACTAATATTTTCCATTTCCGTCACTGATCACTAAGTTCAGCTGTTGATCTTCTTTCTTCTCCTCACCATATTGTAGTAAGAGCATTCAGTTTGAAGGTTTGAATCCATGCTCCTCCTAATTCTTCAGGTAAGTTCCTGGTTTTCTCTCTCTTGCTCTAGCATTTTCTTTTGGAATAAAGGGAAACTGTTTCACTGGTACAATTTCTTTTTGACCCCTCTTGTAAAGGGTCCAAAACTGAATTCTCCTTACCTTGCTGCCTGGAATTATTGTAACCCCTTCAATAACATTTTGAGCCACCTGGAAAAATATTTGAAACACTGCCTACTATAGTAGCTTGACTCTCACCCCAGCCTAAAGACAACTCTGCATGACATAATGAATAAACTTACTCTACTTTTATCTAGTATAACATGACTAGTCATTTTCTACAGATACTCTAATATCGTTGGGAGGGTGGCCTAATGGTTAAGGTGTTTGCCTTACAAACACAAGGTGCAGGGTTTGAGTCTCACAAGGGATAACCGGCTAGTCTTAAAATGACTCACAAGGACAGTTAGCTTAGTACTAAACCAATGTTCAGCACCTTTTCTTTTTGTCACATTTTTGTCAGAAGCATCTTCTTTTGCTTTTATGGCTATATTGTAACATGTATTGGTCTCAGCTCCTTTTTAAATGTTAAATTAGGACTGTAAATTGATGCCCACTCAGTTAACAAATCTTGCTGTGGTACACCACCACTTTAATTATTTTCTCCAACTTTTCTGGTATTGCAGAAAAACTCAAGTTTTCTCTTTTTGCTCTGTTTTTATTACTTTCGAAGAAATTTCTTTATGTGACTTGTCAATCTCTATCATTCTTTCCTTTGTTTCTATTTCCAATCTTCAAACTTAGCTGTAAATCAGATTGATTATTTAATACTTCTCTTTATCCCAACCATTTTTCATTTGTTTTTATATAAGCTAAGATTCACAGATTCAAAAGACCATTGAAACATATAACCATTTACACTTTGCTAATACTCTCCCTTAAACCATACTTCCTTCCTTTCTTTAAGAGAGTCATGCCAGTCAGTCCTGATTAAATTTGTGAATATCCATCCAGTCATTTAGGATTAAAGGAAGGTTATGAGTCACACTGCTTATGATGCAGAGGAAGTTGATTCCTGACATTTGTGAGGCACTGTCCTTCTACCATATTTTATTTAGCTGTTGGTGAAGACTTAGGTCCCCAGTTTTAGTACTAGTTTAGCCAATGGACTTGTAGAGATACAGAAGGTCTAGGACAACCAGGATTCTAATCATGTGGTAAGCAAGACAGAGACCACCCGTCATAGGTTCATATGTATGTACTAGACTAATGGCCCTGGTGCCTTTACAAGCCTAGCCATAGAAGTGCCCTGGCATGTGCCACCCAACATCAGTTCCCAGTGCCTCTATCAAGTAGACCCACTGGAGTGATCCCCAGGGTGAACTTTCTATTTCCCATCCACACGTCAAGATTTCTCTTGAAGAGGGCCAGTGAGGTGCTCTGCTTGACAAGTATGGAAAGTCTATTCCAGGGCATGGGCAGTCTCTGGGTTATGAACCTGTCCTTCCAGCATGTTCTGTTGATTGTGGTAATGAGGTCGAGGTCTCTGGAGCATGTGGTGTGGAGGGATTGGGATTTCTTTAGATGTAGCATTTCTAACAGAGCTGGGTCAGACATGGCTTTGTAAGTCAAGCAGAGATCGCCTCTTAGTAGACGATATGAGACAGACAATAGCTGGAGTTTTTTGAGTCTGTCCATGTAGGACATGTGTTTATGGCCTAGGATCCTCTTTGTGAGGTACTTTTGTGGGCTCTCCAGCTGTTGCAGGTGTCTAGTGAGGTACACGCCAAGTGGGGCATTATACTATATTATTGGTCTAATGAGGGAAGAGTAGAGAGAAATTATGACCTCTTTCTTCCTGGATGCAAAACCCTTGGTAATGAGATGTGCCACAAAGAAAGACTTTCTGACCACAGTGGCAATGTGGTGGTTGAAGGAGAGGTTGCTGTCAACCTGTATCCTCAGATCTCTTATAACTCCTTCAGTGTTCAGTGGGCTCCCATTGATGTGGTAATTAGTGGGAACTGAGTTTTTCCCAAAGGGGATGATGATGCATTTTTTTGCACTATGCTTACGGCCATGGTTTCGACACCAGTCATTAGTCTCAGTGAGGCCTTTCTGTGGGATGTCTGCATCACTTGGGGAGTTAATAATGGCTCCCAGCTTGCAGTCGTCTGTGACCTTGGTCAGCCAGAGTCTCTCTGTGTTGACCTGGACTTCTAAGAAGTAAATGCCAAACAGGACAGGACCCAGGACCAATCCCTGTGGGATTCCACTTGTGACTGGTCAGCAGTCTGACTTGGAGTCTGCTACTTTCACACTGTGGGTTCTATCTGTGAGCCAATTTGCAACCCACCTAACAATATAGGGGTGGATAGCTAGTTTGGTGAGTTTATCAATAATTCCTGAGTGAGGGATGGTATCAAAGGCCTTGATCGAGGTAGGCTAAATACCCTCATCCACAGCTCTGGTGACTGACTCAAAGAAGTTAACCAGGTTGAGCAGGCATGATCTACCTTTCACAAAACCAAATTGCATGGGATCTAGAGTTTGGAGATTCCCTATATCCTTGTTAATTAGGTACATGATGATTTGCTCCATAGCCTTACATATCAGACTCATCAGGCTAATAGGGTGATAATTTCTAGGGTCTGTAGTAGCTCCTCCTTTATGGAGAGGGATGACTGTAGCAGTATGTCATTCAGAAGGGACAAAGCCTGATGTGAGGCTGTGAGTGAACAGGACACAGAGATGTGGTGACAGTTCACTTTGTAATTCATGTAGAACACAGCCAGGGATATTGTCGGGTCCCATGGAAGCTGTATCCTTGGCCTTGGACAATGCAGCTTTAACCTGTGCTGCAGTAATTCTCAGTGCCTGGCATTCGTCTGGTATTGAGATTGGTCCTTTAGGGGGGAGAGAGGGGTAAAGTTGGCACTGAATCTGTCGGCCAGTATGTTGGCATATCTGTTGGCTAAGTATAGGAGGTACCATTGTGAAGTAACTCAGAGCAAAGCTGGGAATTTCCGTGGAGATTCTTGGTATAACTAAAGAAGGCTTTGTGGTTGTTTTTAGTGTCTGCTGCAATTCTGCCTTCATAGCTGGCTTAGGAGGTTTTGATGAGGGATCTCAACTTTTTGTTGAGGCTAATAAGGGAATTTTTCCAGTCTTGGGACTTCACATTTTTATGCAACAGTTTCTTCCTTCTGTTGTAGAGTTTATTAATGGAAGAATGGCAGTGGACCACCAGATTGGCTTCCTTTTTTTGGAGGAGAGTGTCTTGGTTTTGTTGGGTATGGCTAGTTCCATGCATTTATGTACATGTTCATACAGTGCATTGGTGTATGATTCAGCAGTCATGCACCTATTTTTCATTGGCATGGGTGCCGTGAAGTTAGCCACCTCTGTTTTGAGGAGTCCAAAGTCAGCTTTGGAGAAGTTTTTCATAGTGGATACCTTTGCGGGGGGTGTGGATGAAATGTGAATTTCCATGGTGATTAGTTTGTGGTCGGATCTGACCAGGGAGGAATTGACTATTGGTGTAGAGCAATGGTTGCCCATGTTAGTAATAACCAGGTCAAGGATGTTGCTTCTTCTAGTGGGGGTAAGAATGAGCTGGTCCAGGGCATTGGAATTGATGAATTCCAGGAAGCGTTGGACCAGTGCATTGGTGCATGAGTAGTTTTCCCAGCTGATGGAGGGGTAGTTGAAGTCACCTAGTATGAGAGTGTTGGATTGGATCTTAATAGTTTCCAGGGTGCTTAGAAATATGGAGTGAGAGTCTTGGGACATGGTTGGGGACCTATAGCAGGCTATGACCTGACTCACTGTCTTACCCAATGTTAGTTGTAACTGGAGTATCTCAGATGCATTATGCTACTAGTCTTGAGGTGTGCATATCCTTTATGAATATGGAGCCACCACCACCTTTGGAGCTTCGGTTCATGTTCTGGAGCTGAAAGGTGTGGAATGAGTTATAGTCTGGTAGTGCAGGAGTGCTTTCTGCTGCTTTAAACCAGGTCTTCATTACAGCACAAATATCAATGTTCTCCATTTTGAGGAGTGCCTCGAGCGAGTGCATTTTGAGATTTTGACTCTAGCAATGAGCAGCATGGCCCTCAGATTGCATTTATTTATAGCTGTTATAGTGGTAATTTGGTCTTTGGAACACTACCTAAAAAAGGCACAATAGGGGTGGCAAGAGCCTTAGCCAGTACCAGGAAACCCAGGGGTGACAGATGCAGGCCATCTCTGGCAAAGCATCAAGGTCTGTTAATCATATCATCCCAAGCAGACAGATACTGTATCCCTTTAGAATGACACCAGAAACTTAGCCAGTTGCTGAAGTCAATCATTTTCTGTTTGTTCTGTGGTATCATTCTGGGTGACAGTAGGATGCAGCTCAGGGCTAGGGTGATACCTGCCTGGGCCACATAATCTGAGAGCTCCACCATGTCTCTTTTCATGTAGTCCAGGGAGGTGCATCTCAGGTCATTCACACCCACATGGACAATGACAGAGTCATACTTGTACTTGTTGTGGAGTGACCCGAGTGCACGTGTTATGTGTCGAATTCTGGCACCTGATAGACAGCTGACTGTTATCTTTTCCTTATTCAACCTAGTGAGTGGGACATCAGTGTGCCTCACTACTGAGTCACCTATGATTATTGTACTGTGCAAGCTGTTTTGCCTTAGGGGCTTAGGTTGAGGGGCACACTGTGTAGGTAAGCTGTGTGTCTTGTGGTTTGTGCTGTGTTGTGGTGGTCGAGTGCATTTCTACCTTGGAGGTCTCTGCTGTTTGGGTAGATTTCTATTGAGAGCCTCTGCAAAGGTGGGTGTGTGGTTTATGTTTTTATGTGATGGCTGTGATGGTGGGTGTTCTGGAGGGCTATGTGTTCCATGTGGTGTGGTGCAGGTGCTGATCTTCTCCTCTTGACCAGATATTCTGGTCTTGGCTGGAGAGTGTATGGCTTTCAATTCAGAGATATAAGTGCATCTCTCACAAGTCTGAGTGTTCGGAGGTAAGAGGAGGGGGTTGTCTGTGTACATGAGGCAGTTGCTACACTGCCTCAGAATGCCCAAGTTTACCAGGTTAATAGGTGAAAGCACAGGGAACTGACTTTTAGGCATGCCAGGAGGGATGGTCATCATTACTGAGTACTGGAGCTGTTGCCTTATAGGACGTGTAGTGCTGATAGCACTTATGTGTGCTACAATAATTGCTACAAAAAGCCTGATGAAGTGCTAAGTGAATAAACTAATTAAAGTGCAAGAGAGAAGAGAACTAGCAAGATCTAAGGGAAAAATTGAAGAGCAGACTATCTAGCACTGGTAATAGTTTACCACTTTTAAACCAGAAAGTGGAAAGGAATAGAAAAACTTCCCAAACGGCCATAAACTGCAGTTTTAGAGCTAGAAACCACTCCTCTTGCAGTAGATAGATGACCTAGTGCTTACCACTCCCACTGATAAGCTGGAAGGCTTCTCCCTAACACAGAAAGGTCTGGGGAACTCTGAAACTTACAAATTTGTCCTGGATACAGCAAATCTGTATCTGGACTACTTTAGTAACAGGAAAGGCAGGAAACAAGCTTAGCACTCAAAAGTCTGTAAGACACTGAGTAAAAGGACAGAGCTTCCAGACTCTCTTGATAGCTTAGGGACTTTAGGTCTGTGATCTTTTTAGTCAGGAACCTTTGGGGTCTTTCTACTTGCTTGATATGTTAAGTAAGGTACATCTCAAAATGGGCATTCTACTTCTTAATTTGTCTAATTAATGTTAAGTATAAGGGAGTGATTACTTTTTGAGACCTTGAAGAGATTCCTTTGGTAATAACTGTGTTAAATATAAAATGATTTCCTGACAGCCATTGTCACATGATAATCAAAACACAGGGAATCACCAACCCAGGTTCCTAGGTCCCTTCCTACACTTTTATGTTGTAGTGTGTGTCATACTTACAGTATGGGATGGGCTGTCTGTCAAAAGTGATGCTACTACACTTTTTAGCATTTAGTTTCAAACCATTTTTAGTATACAAAGAATTTACTAGGTAGAGGTAATTCTGGAGAGATTGGGTGTCAGAGGGTGACTTAACAGCAACCCTCACTTTGCAGTTTTCTGGAAACTTTGTTAGCAGAGGTCCTGGCTGTCTACTAGAGATCTGAGAAGTTAATACCAGTAAAAAGAGGCTCCATTACTGAGGTAGGGGAAGTCTGCTGTTTACTTTCATACGTTTTGATAAGGAGCCTACAATTTGCACTGTGTGGGTTCGCTCTTTCTGTCTTCCAATGTTCCACCCATTTTAAATCCACCTTGGTGTATTTCATCTACTTTTTTCTTCTTTAATGAAAGCTATCTCCTGCATTGGTGTTACTCACAAGTCTGCCTCCCGCTGATCAGTCTTGAGATTCTTCTCCTCCTCCTTGCTTTTTTTAACACTCTATCAGTTTTCACACTGGGAGTGTTGTAGTTAGAATACTTCTCGGACAGCCACCATCTTGGGAATGTTCCACACTGAGCAGTTATAGAAGGATTACTGGCTATTACAGTTATCATCAGATATAAAGCTAATGATCAGAGAAGTAGCTGTGATAATACAGAAGAAGTCCTGCATAGAAATATTTTTTTGGCAATGAAAGTGCTACAGCCGGCCATCAGGTATGGCCTTTGGAATGCCAAGCTGACCATCATCTGCTAGGTATCTTCACCTTTGCTTTCTTTTGGTTTCTAATTCCTTATCCAGTGCTTCCTCCCTTTTAGGGATACTGATGATTAGAGGGAAGGGAGTGGGAGAGATGAATGACACCAATATTTCCTCATTGGCAGAGTGGGAAGCAGAGGTGTAGAGGTACATGGAAGAGAAAAATGGGAGTTATTGTGCTTGTAGAATCATATATGCTGTCTTGCACCATGGCTTTTAGCTTTAAGTCCTATTTTCTAATGACATGCAGGTCTGATGCCATTCAGTGGCTGTGCAATGGTGCCATGAGGGAAATACTTCCAGCTACATGGTGATGCAGCCCTTATTTGCCCACCCACTTATAGTTACAATGGCTATTGTCACTACTCACACAAATGAACTCACCATGCCCTCTGCCTGTTTCCCCAACCTTCACCCAAGAAGAGTTTAGCAGGCAAATGCCTCAACATTCCTCTTCTTCCTGGCCAGCTCCAATAGGCACACCTGAGACATTAATGAAACCAGAGTCACCTGGATTACAGTTAAGGCTTTATCTGTTTGCACCAATGGTGCTTGCTGACTTTGCGTCAAAACATATAAATTTCACATGTTAATGCAGCACTCTATAATGATGTGCATGTTATGGAAAGTTATCCAGCTACTGAGTTGCATGCAGGGGAACATAATGTTAAGATTACCCATTACAATACTTCACTAAAAGTTAAGAAACCTAATTCTGTAACTGCAGAATATGTTTCTCAAGTTGCTGCTGCTATGTTATCGATAGATACTTTGATGTGTTCACTGGTTTAGGTTGTCAGTAAAGAAAAGGTTGTATTAAGATTTCTCTTGAGGCTATAACAGGTGTACAGGTTCTACGCAGAGTTCTCCTTGTTGTCTGAGGTGGAGATGACCCAGAGCTCAAGTACGTATAAGAAATGGGAATAAAACAGCATGGCAAAAGTTGGAATTTGATTCCATTCGTCTAAATTATCCTACTGTGTGATTCTGAGTAAGTCACTTAACTAGACAGTACCCAAGTGAGTCTGAAACAGGTCCATATGGATCAGTACCCTATCACGGTTAACCCATACTGAGAGAGATTGACAGATAGATCAATGCTTACTTGTGCTCTACCATAGTTAACCCATATTGAGACAGAGCAATGCAAAAAAGCAGAAGACAATCTGGTAAAGAAGATTTGGGACAGACAGAAAGAAGGTAAGAGGAGACAAGGATGTCCAGCAAAGAGGTGGATGGATTGTGTGAGAGAAGATCTGTGACAGTCAGGCAGGAGTGTTGAAGAAGGCAGGAGTGTGGCATTCAATCGAGTTAGATGGAGACAATTAACACAACACCATGACCTCATGTAGAAAATGGGAAAAGGGGGCTGATGATGATGATGATGATGATGATGATGATCTATCTATATATATATATATATATATATATATACATATATATACATATATATATATATATATATATATATATATATATATATATATATCATCAAGATTTAAACAGATGGACCAAAAGGTAATATTATCCACTTCAAGCAGTTGAAGATGTAATTAGTGCTATCCCTAATGTCTCCATACATGATGCTAACCAATTGTTTTGCCATATTAGTCCAGATGAGAATATTCATCCTATAGTCTGGAGTTTGATTCCATTAGTCTAATGTATCCTACTGTATGACTCTAGGCAAGTCACTTAACCAGGCAGTGCTACCCGAGTGATTCTGAAACAGGTCCATGTGGATCAGTACCCTACTACGGTTAACCCATACTGAGAGAGATTGACAGATAGATCAATGCTTACTTGTGTAGGAGCAGCAGCTCACATCGATACAGTGTGTTGTAAGTCAGGCTCTGCATCAGATGCTGTAATAAGCTCCAAAAGGAAATGCTTTGATGATTTATGGAAAGCCAAATAAAAGAAAGAACAGTATTTGTGCAGCATGCAGATAGACTAGATACAGTCAGCAGAAAACAAGAATAAATACTTTTGATCAGACTTCGTGATTACGTGCTACACTAGGAATCAGATTATATAGAGGTCAAATCAGTCTGTGATGTGGAGATTTATATATGTATATATATATATATATATATATATATATATATATATATATATATATATATATATATATATATATTTGAGGATAAGTGATATACCCAAAATATGTTGTATTATGTGATACTTATGACACTGGCCTTGAGTCTAACACTTCGAAGGAATGTGCAGAGGTAATGTGCACCTTTTGCTGTCCTTACCACTTTTGGAAGTATATTATTCCCATATCGACAGTGTGTTGTGAGGTACAATGCTTTCATCACCTTATACTAAACAAGTTGTATATGCCAAGCTGGTATTTGACCTCCTACAGTTTTTAACACCCTGCTGCTTACAATGAATGACCTTCTTTTGTGTTGTCCTTCATAGCCCACAGCCCATTATGCTAAGATTTTCTTACTGTGGGCCATATTCCATGATAATACATTGGCTTGCTGCTGCTTCCCTGGATATATTCAAAGGGTTGTTCTTCTATTAACAGTCCCACTTCCTGTCCCACCAAGTATGGAGTTCCTCAGAGTTCTATAATGGGTCCCCTTCTTTCTTCTTTTGAATTCATTGCCACCTGGTGATGTCGCTGGAACCAGAGGACAGCAGAATGGTTGCTGTGCTCATGGTACCCAGATGTGCCTCTTTGTGCTAAGCTGAATGTGGCATCTCTATTCGTCCCTTAAAGACAGTTTAGACATAATTTTTAAGTAGTCAAAGAGCAATCAAATGAATATTAACCCTGATAAGCCTGTGGCAATAACCAGATATCCAGAGAGAAGTAACAGTATATGTGCAGCATACCAAAAAGGGAATGTAATGTGGAGTTATTACCAGAAGGTCATATTTTCTTACTTTACTGGAAAGGCTCACCCAGACTCTGCTACAGTTTGCTGTGAGGGAAAGGTTAGTTTGCTTTTTATTTGTTGTATTCTGTATTACTTTATTGCTTTTTTCTATTTTGCATACTACGGTTTGTTTTCATTACACTGTGCATTACTTGTTTTCTGCTTTTAACTGCATATTAAAACTTGAAAAGACACCACAGCTCTGTCTCTTGTGAGTCAGACAGAAATTAGAACAGGTACCAAAGCACTAATTTTACTGAATATACCTGAAGATGTCTTTTTAGATAAATCTAATTTATGTTATATTGACAATATTAGCTATAGCTAGAAAGTGCATAACAAAAAGGTGGAAGTCTTACACTATACCAGGAAGAGAAGAATTTCTATGCTTGTTGAAGAAAACAGCTTTGATGGAAGTTAAATCAAATAATTAAGACTGTTTTCGATGCCATTGGCTAATAATCCTTGGAGAAAAGTTTTGGCAGTGATTGACACTTTACAAATGGATGAAATCTCCTCTTAATCAGTTATGAATTCAATTGTAATTACTTTGTTTAACTTGGTATCATATGTTTACACGTCAGGCTTTATGTAAATATGTACATAGTTAATACACTTTTACATTGTATAAGGATTAATATTGTTGATTCTTATTCAAAATAAAAAATACTCTGAGTAAAAAAAAGAAATTAGAACAGGTCAATTAAGGAGTCACGCATAAGTTAGAAGAGGTCAGTTAAGGTTAATCATCTGTGAACTGAGGGGGTGGAGCTAGGAATTAAACCTTCTATTTAAGGGGTAAAATAAAACATTTCAGAGCTTTACTGGAAAGGCTCACCTAGACTCTGCTACAGTTTGCTGTGAGGGAAAGGGTAATTTGCTTTTTATTTGTTGTATTCTGCCTTTGTTGCCTTTTTCTATTTTGTATACTGTGATTTGTTTACTTTACACTGTGACAAAAATTTTTCTCACCCTCCCACCCAGTTACTGTTGTGTTCTTAAACACCACTGTCTTTCTAGTTGCCTGTCCCTTATGTTAATTTGATCATATATCTCATTTCCTCTCTGCTTTTACTGGTTGGTGTGAGTAAGCACAAAATTATCATTTTGTGAAATCACTCCCCTTCAACTATTTAAATTTATTGGCCATCCTACTGTCTTCCATAGTACTAGAATAAAAAAAGTGACCACCCCTTTCAATTTATCTTGCTGTTTTAAAAATAGTGACTCTCCACTAAAACTTAACTTTTTAGACAAGTAAAACTTAAGTTGCATACTTTCACATCTAACTCCTCTAGTGCACACTGCAGTGTTTAGGATAAACCATTTTCTTTTCATCTTACCTTTAAGCATCTATTGCAAGACCACCAGTTATTGGAGAGCCCACATTCTGACTTTCAATAGTCATCTTGGATTAGTTCTTATGTTTTCTCCTGGTGAGAGAAGGAATGCAGTTACATTGTTTCCTGGACACTGCTGATCACCAGAAAGCTTAATAACTGGTTTAATAGGTGACAGCTTGGAATTTGTGCTTATATTCTGATCCTGGTGACAGTAGGAGCAGAGTACATTGATTCCTAACTCTTTCTGGTTGGAAAGTGAGTGTCTGTGCTTAACGTACCTGATTTGTCTGTTTGCTATTCAAGGCATCTACCAGAAAAAGGCTGCAAGCCTGCAGACCCTTGCATCATCTGGGAAAAGACTGTGGATCACCAAACAGGCCGTGGCCTGCTTTTCTTCTTGGGATTGGTGCTAATATTTTGCTTTTGGTGAGAAAAGGAGCAAAGGAGTACTTTATCCCAACAAAGTGAAGCTGTGCTGAGACCAGCATTAGTAGTAGCCAGGCAGTAGCCATTCATGCAACTCCCCTCTTTTTATCATTCTTGACAAGCTAATTCTTTATTTTCAGTAAGTACTGCTTGATTTCTTCCTTACTTCAGAATATCTGACTAAATACTTCATCTTTAAATTTTCAGGGTCTACGTATTGGTTTCTCCTCAAGTGTTTGGCAGTACTCTGTACAGACTCAGGCACTTTGAGTGACATTTTTCCTGTAAAAGGCTTCAGTACTTAATATAGTGAGCTCATACCCAGGCATGTCTAAAGGTCGGTTCCCTGTGCTTTCTCCTGTCAACCTGGTGAACTTGGGCATCCTGAGGCAATGTAGCAACTGCCTCATGTGCACAGGCAACTCTCTCCTCTTACCTCCCAACACTATGACTTGTGAGAGATGCACATATATAGCCAAATTGGAAGCCAAGCACTCTCCCACCAAGACTGGATTAGCCAGTCAAGAGGAGAAGGTTAACACCTGCACCACACCACATTTAACACATAGCCCTTCAGAACATACACCACCACAACCCTCACATAGTAACACAAAACACACACCTACTTTTGCGGAGGATTTCAATAAAAATCTGCACAAACAACAGAGACCTCTGAGGCAGAAATGCAAACAACCACCACATCCCAGCACAAACCATAAGACACATAGCTCACATAAACAGTGTGCCACTCAACCAAAGGCCATAAGGCAAAACAACTACCCAAAACACTAGTCATAGGTGACTCAATAGTAAGGCACACTGATGTCCTACTCATTAGGTTGAATAAGGAGAAATGTATGGTCAGCTGCCTGTCGGGTGCCAGGATCCACCACATAACGCATGCACTTAGGTCACTCCATAACAGGTACAAATATGACTCTGTCATTGTCCATGTTGGTGTGAATGACCTGAGACATACCTCCCTGGACTACATGAAAAGAGACATAGAGGAGCTCTCAGATCTTGTAGCCCATGCAAGTATGACTCTAGCTCTGAGTAGCATCCTACCATCACCCAGAATGATACCACAATACAAGCAGAAAATGATTGATTTCAACAATTGGCTAAGTTTCTGGTGTCATTCTAAGGGGATCCAGTATCTGTCTGCCTGGGATGACATAATCAAAAGACCTCGATGCTTTGCCAGAGATGGCCTGCACCTGCCACCCCAGTGATTCTGGATACTGGTCAAGGCTCTTGCCACCCCTATAGTGCCTTTTTTAGGCAATGTCCTGAAGACAAAATTACCACCATAACAGCTACAAGCAAACGAAATCTGAGGGTTATGCTACTCAATGCTAGAAGTCAAAATCTCAAAATGCACTCACTTAAAATGGAGAACATCGACATCTGTGCAGTGACCAAGACCTGGTTCAAGGCTCCAGAGAGCACCCCAGCACTACCAGGCTATAATTCATACCACACCTTTTGGCCCCTAAACCTGGACTGAAGCACTAAAGGTGGTGGTGTCTCCATATTCATAAAGGATATGCACACCTCCCGACTAGTAGCCCAACATAACACATCAGAGATACTTCAGGTACAACTAACACTGGGTAAAACTGCAGTCCAGGTTGTAGCCTGCAATAGATCCCCCACCATGTCCCAAGACTCCCACTCCACATTCCTAAACACACTGGAAAATATTACAGTACAACCCAATACCCTTATACTGGGAGACTTTAACTACCCCCACCATTACTTGGAAAAATTACTCATGTACCAACACACTTGCTTAACGTTTTCTGGAATTCATTCATTCCAACACCCTGGACCAACTCATTCTTACCCCTACCAGGTGTATAAATATCCATGACCTGGTCATTACTAACATGGGCGACTGTTGCTCTACACCAGTAATCAACCCCTCCCTGGTTAGATCTGACCACAAGCTAATCATCATGGATATCCACATCACACTCTCACTCCCTCTAAAGGAAACCACTGTAAAAATCTTCTCCAAAGCCAATTTTGGACTTCTAAAAACAGAGGTGGCTAACTTCACAACACCCATGCAAATGGCAAATAGGTGCATGACTGAATCATATACTAATGCACTGTATGAGCACATACACAAGTGCATGGAACGGGCCATACCAAACAGAACCAAGGTGCTCTCCTCCATAAAAAGGAAGCCAATCTGGTGGTCCTCCACCATAAACAAACTCTACAACAGAAGGAAAAAACTGTTGCAGAAAAGGGTGAAGTCCCAAGACTGGAAATACTCCCTTGTTAGCCTCAGGAAAAAAACTGAGATCCCTCATCAAATCATCTAAAGCTAGCTATGAAAACAAAATTGCTGCAGATTCTAAAGACAACCACAAGGCACTCTATAGTTATGTCAAGAATCTACATGGCAATACTCAGATCTGCTCTGAGTTACAGCACAATGGCAATACATATATAGAACCAACTGATATTGCTAACATATTGGCCGACAGGTTCAGTGCGAACTTTACCCCCCTTTCACCCCCCTAAAGGGCCTATCACAATACTTGAGGAATGCCAAGTCCCTATTATCATGGCTATACAGGTAAAACTGCACTGTCCAAAGCCAAGAATACAGTTTCCATGGGACCTGATAATATCTCTGGCTGTGTTCTACATGAATTACAAAGTGTACTGGCACCACACCTGAGTACCCTGTTCAATCACAGCCTCATTTCAGGCTTTGTTTCTACTGAATGGTGCACTGCTATGGTCATCCCACTCCATAAAGGGGGAGCAACTACAGATCCTGGGAACTACCGCCCCATTAGCATGATGAGTCTGATATGTAAGGCTATGGAGCACATCATCATGGACTTATAAATAAGGACATAGGGAATCTCCAAACTCAGGACCACACGCAGTTTGGGTTTGTGAAAGGAAGATCATGCCTGTTCAACCTGATAGACTTCTTTGAGTCTGTCACCAGAACTGCGGAGGAGGGCAAGGTAGTTCACACAACCTACCTAGATCTTGCCAATGCCTTCAACACCATCCCTCACTCAGGAATCATAGATAGACTCAATAAACTAGGCATAAACCCCTATGTCATAACATGGGTTGCCAGCTGGCTCACTGATAGAACCCACACTGTGAAAGTAGTGGACTCCAAATCTGACTACCAACCAGTTACAAGTGGAGTCCTACAGGGATCAGTCCTATGTCCTCTCCTGTTTGGCATCTACTTCTCTGAAGTTCAAGCCAACACAAAGGGACACTAGCTGACCAAGTTTGCAAATGATTGCAAACTGGGAGCTATCATTGTTTCTCCAACTGATGTAGACATTCTACAAAAAGGCCTCACTGACACCAATGACTGGTGCCAAAACCATTGCTTTAAGCTCAATGCCAAAATAGTCCATTGTCATTCCCTTTGGGAAAAATTCAGTGCCCATGAACTACCACATAGGCAGTAGTCCACTAAACAGCGAAGGAGTGATAAGAGACCTGGAGACACAGGTTGACAGCAACCTCTCCTTTGATAAGCACATTGATACTGTAGTCAGAAAGTCTTTCTTTGTGGCACATCTCATTACAAAAGGTTTCTCATCCAGGAAGAAAGAGGTCATAATCCCTCTCTACTCATCCCTCATTAGACATATTATGGAATACAACACCTCATTTGGTGTGTACCTCACTAGACACCTACAACAACTGGAAAGGCCACAAAAATACCTCACTAAGAGGATCTTAGGCCTTAGACACATGCCCTATACGGACAGATTTAAAAAACTCCAGCTATACTCTGTCTCTTATCGCCTGCTTAAAGGCAATCTCTGCTTGAACTACAAAGCCATGTCTGACCCAGAGCTGCTAGATATGCTACACCTAAAGAAATCCCAATCCCTTTATGCCACATGCTCCAGGGACCTAAACCTCATTACCACAATAAACAGAACATGGAGGTATAGTTTCCTAACCCAGAGACTTCCCATACTCTGGAACAAACCTCCCATTCACGTCAGGCAGAGCACTTCACTGGCTCTCTTTAAGAGAAATCTTGACGAGTGGATGCGCAATAGGAAGTTCACCCTGGGGATCACTTCAGTGGCCTTACTTGACAGGGGCACTGGGGACTAACTTTGGGTGGCATAATGCCAGGGAATCTTCTTGGGCTAGGCTTATATAGGCTCCAGGGCCATTAGCCTAGTGCACGCCTATGAATCTATGAACCTTTGTAGTCTTGAGTACTTAGTGATGTGTTGCAGTGAAAGATGGACTAAACCAAACTGAAAAGTTATTCTGAAATTCCTGTCCTCTGATCTAGCTTCCTGGAGGTTTGCAACTGATGAGTATGCCTGTAAACTCCATTGTTATATGTGCAGCATGCAAAATATGGTAATTTATCTGAAAATAATTGGAGGGTGTTGTGCATCTTTAATAGAATACAATTTTAGTTCATGCATGTCTTTAAGAGCAGTCAACCTTTTTTGAGAATTGCCCTTCTTTACAGGTTGGACAATAATATTTATTGTTCCATCATATGTGTGAGCCCTCAGTTGTCACTGTGTGATTGAGGGGTTCCTTGAATGGATATACAACTAGTGAATTATGGATTTCCTCCTAAAGAACTATCTACCAGATGTAGAACAGTGAGCAGCATGCAGTTATGAAACAGTTGGCAGGTGCATAAGCAAGAAATGTGCAGATCATCGCAAATAGCTTCATAGGTTAGTACTAGGCTAACTGCCCTTGCGAGCCATTTTAAGCCTAGCCAGTTATCCCCTGTGAGATTCAAACCCTTTACCTTGTATTTGTAAGGCAAACACCTTAACCATTAGGCCACCCTCCCAAACTTTTCAGAGGGCTAGTGCTGAGAGAAATTAATGCTGTCTGTGTCGTGCAGCATTTTACAAAGGCTAAGCGTTTGTTACTTTCACACATTATTATTGAGATCTGATCACACTATTTTGGAAACAATTGTAAAATACAACCTACCTGAAAATGCACAAACTAGTTTTTGCAATAACTCTTAGCTTTGTGTTAAATAGTAGTTCATTTTGTGGCATAAAATGAGAAAGATATTAAAGATGAGAAGCCCTGAAGGCTTGTTTTGTTGTCATTTATTATGGAGTCTTAAATACCTCTGATATGCTAAAACCTCAGCTTTGCCTGTAATACTTCATACATCAGTTACAAAATAACTGGCTAGCTCCCAAAATGCTAGAACAGTCTTGTTTTTTGGTGACTTGTCATATTTCTGTAGTTGTTCATAATGAAAAAATGGATGGGAAGTACCTAAAGATCTTACCAGATGTTGACTGCCTGGGATGTATTGTTTGACGTCTACATGTTAAGGCACAGTTTTTAACACTGCTTCTGCAAATGAAAGTAAGTGCTATGTGTGAGGTAAAGATAAGAAATATTTCTGCTAAATTATTATCTGTTTAATAGAATGTAGTGCATGTTTTAACATTTCAGTGCCCTAAAACAGAAAATTGATCAAGGCACTTGCAGAAAAAACACCATAACTCAATTTAACAAGTCAGGGATAGTACCATGAAGGCTGTGTCAGCACAGTGTTCAAATCACTGTATTTGGCATCCATAAAATAAGCTTAATGTTGAACATCCCTCACTAAAGTGGAAGTGTGGAGTTTAATGCCAAGATTTGGTCAGAGACAGACTCAAGCAATACACGGCAGAACTACACACAATCAAACCCAGAGCTGGTTGAATTACTGCTAGGATGCTGCAAATCTTTATGTACAGTACACCATGAGGTGAGGTCACAAGACGAGCAGGCAGGCAAATGGATGTAACATTGCTCTCCTGTCACACAGTAGATCAGCTGCATCGTGCTAAGGTTATAACTAGCCAGGCATTTCCTAGTCATCACATAAACAGTACCATAATAGAACATGGCCAAGAAGTTATGATGACAAGCTCACTGGTATTACACCAGCCACTATTAGTGATATGGCACAACATGCATGGCCATCACATGTGATTAATATGGTCAGAGCCATGTTACATCAAACATCTCTTCATAAGTAAATGACGTCAAACATAGAATACATAGTACTAGGAGTAGGCCATGTCCTAAGCTTCTCTTAGTGTTCCACTAGACATACAATATATGGTACTAGATGGAATAAAAGAGTTAACAGAGACATACTGAAAACAAACTCCTTTATACTTCACAGGATCAGTGGTACAATAGAGATCTAATACATGTTGTAAGGTCTGGCCTGCAATTAGCCCCTTGAGGTACTGAAGGTGTAGAGTCCATTGTAAGAACAAAAGTTAAATGAATTTGCTTGCATTCATTAACATTAAATCAATAACTGTAAAGTCAACTCATATGATTATGAAAAAATGTCCCTGCTCTATACTTAAATGTAATAATTATGAGGTAACACAGCCTCAGAGACAAGGAGAATGCACAGTATAGTGCATAAACGTTGTCTCTTATTGCTGTTTGTTTCTTTAATTTTACACAGTCTAAATACTTTTAATTACTGCATTTTCACTTTTACATACTTTGCAAGCCCCATATGTGGTGCAGTTGTTATTTTGGCACTAAATGACTATACAGCCATGTTTTAGTTATTAGTTTATACAATACTAATAAACTAGCCACATGCGAGACATTCAGTGCTTACATGTAACTTTCAATAACTTGTCATTCATTGTTAAACATGTAAACCTGAATATCACAATTAGCTATTCTATCTAGTCTTAATCTTAGGAATGATTTAACATTACTTCTTAAAAACAGTTAAGCACACACATTAACTGCTTACAACATAATTTGAGATCAGGAATTAACTAGTGACCATATTATTTTATTTTTACTATTTTAATATAGTTGATCCATGTCATAGAAAATATGCCAAAATGAAAGACACTATTAGCATAATTTTAACACAAACATTTTACATTTATATGTGTATATAATACTAATAAACTATCCTCATGTCAGACAATCAGTGCTTCCATTTAACTTTCAATAACTTGCTGTTGTTAAGCAGGTAACTCCAAATACCACAATCAGTTTGTGCTTTTACCTGTCTTATTTTAAGAACCAATGTTAAAAAACTTGAGATTTGTAAGACTAGACAGAACAGCTGGTTGTGATCTTTGGATCTGCATGCTTAACAATGGCAAGTTATTAAAAGGTAAATAAAAGCACTGATTGCACAGTATATAAAATGAAAATGTGGTAACTAGTAAAGTATGTACATTATGCAAAAGAAAAGAAAGAAATCCACAGCATCTTCTTTTATCAGCTGCTCCCCTAATATTGGTTCTTTGGTATTTCTTCTACAAATGCTGATTGGATTTTCTTTTGCATCTTTCTTATCATTATAATATAACCTATTGGTATTATTCTATTCTTCCAAGGTTTTATTTGACTATATTGCAAATCTTAACAGCTGGACCAATGAGTTCGCACTTTGTATTGCTTTCTACTTCATTAAATAGATGTACATCTCAGGTACTTTGTCCTATGTAAAAACGCTTTTCAAACTTAATTTCCATTTTGGAATCCCATACAGCCCATTTTGTACCACAGAGTTCTGTTTCTGATCTCTAATAGTTCTCATTTCCATACTTTTAATCTCTGTAATCATCTTTCTTAAATCCCTTGATGATGATTTGTTTTTGGTTTTCCATTTTTGAGTTATAACTTAGTTAGCCACCATCAGCACTAAAGATAGTAAGAGTTTCACCTCTTTTTATTGCATATTAATGTACACCAACTCAAGAAAACATTTCTACATTGAGGTAAAATTTTCTTCCAAGTATAAGACTAAGGATATTATTCAATTAATTTTGTACTGAAGCAAAATATATATTCCAAGAACATCTTTCTGAACCATTAACCAAAATAAGCAAGACCAAGAACCAAATGTTCACCAGTTTTATTTAACACTACAGATTAAGCACTTTCATCATAAAAGATTTCTTCAGAATCTAAAGTAAACTACTATGGCACCCATTTTATAGCACCAACCAATTAAAGACACACATAATCACATGACTACTATTATACTGTACAAGGTTTGCATAAAATCTAAAACAGTTTATAATTAAAACAAACAGACATAACTGTTTATCAGCTTGCAACTGCAAATGACTAATAATTGTTAACTTTTCATTTAAACCTGGAGGATTGTCTGATCCCAGTCTCAGTTGACATAGTAATTTGCATTTCTCCAGCTGTGCAGCTATAGCCATCAATCTTAACTATGGGTTTTTCCAGTATGTATTTATATTGCCCTTAAAAACCACATTTTCTCATACCATAACCATTTTGTCCAAAATCTGTACCCCTTGTAGTAAAATTATCAAAGATATTTGTAATATTTTTCACCCTTTTGTAAATTAAATTGGGGTTATCTTCTTCCTTTCATAGTAAATAATGCTGAAGAATATTGAATCATATCGCGTCAACAAAATAACTTTTTTAAGTTTGAATGAACACTTAATAATGCTGTAAGCTTCCTAGCTGAGATTATTAGTGCGTGTTCCAAAATTTTCCTATTTGTTTTGCATTGTGAGAAGTACTTTTCAACATTCTGTGGGTGGAAGGTTGAAAGCTATGGCAGTCACCACATAATGACAGATGTTTGGGTTGCAGACTTCATATTCCTCATAAATGTGTGCTGATGCAAAAACCTATTATTCTAGCAACTTTCTAAGTATGTAAGAACAATATTTAAAATGTGTCCCTGATTTTGGGTCTTTGTCTCACATTATTTTTTGGTTTTGTCCCTGATCCCTGAACTAGGAGGTTAAGAGCTTGGGGGGGGGGGGGTCCCTGGAGTAGCACATTCAGCCTGAAGGAGTGATTTGAAGTACATTGGTGTATCTATTTTTGTCCTGTTTTTGGTAATCACAGCTTGTAGTT
Organism: Protopterus annectens; assembly: GCF_019279795.1. Classification (NCBI taxonomy): domain Eukaryota; kingdom Metazoa; phylum Chordata; order Ceratodontiformes; family Protopteridae; genus Protopterus; species Protopterus annectens. The sequence continues at coordinate 727,771,997 of NC_056730.1, forward strand.
AAAAGTGTCTGTCTCAGTATGGAGAGGCAGCATAGCTCTCAGCTGTACCTCGTTACCCTGAATGTTCCTCAGTTTGCAAGTTTGACTTTAAAACTTCCATGTTTCACAGAGTTCTACTTTGAAAGGATCTATCACATATCCGTGATGTTTTAACAAATAGCCATGGTAAATAATATTAATCGTGTTACTTCATTGAAGGGACTTTTTGTAAATATGAAGAAACAGTTATATTATTTATCATGCTGTGATGGCTAGTAAATGTTCCATACTTCCTTTTGTTCAGCATTGTCAGATGCAGTGCTATATTCATATTTTGGAAATGGAGGGTTGAAAGCTATGAGAGGCAGTCATTGAAAGAAAGCAACTGTCAGGCTGATCAAATTAAAATGACTGTTGCTGTGACTTTGTGAGAGGTGAGTGGACTGGGCTTAGTATCTGAAAGCTCCAAGTTGATGTATATTAATGTGACTTGGTGTTCTTTTTTTTCTGGCAGAAAACAATATAGGCCTGTGGAGAGTGGTAAAAATGCAAACTGCTGACAGTACAAATTTTCTGCTCAATGAGCCATAAGAATTACAGGGAATGTGGGTATTATGTTTTTACATGAAGTTATGTATGAAGGTAAATAGCAGTTACAGGATCACTTCTAAATGGTTATCAATATTTTTGGTGAGGATAAGATCTGTTAAAGAGCGCCATAGTCATTATATGTATATGATTTCTTCTCAGGCAAAGCTAATGCATTATCTCAGAAGGGGGATATTCCTTTTTGCCACAATGTATGTCTTTTGTACCCATGTGTCCTAATAGAAATATCTGTTTTTTTATTCTGCATTGCCTCTGAAAAATTGACACGTGGTCTCTTTTGTACATCCAGTAAATATAGCATTTCAGAGGGATCTTGTTGTAACAGTATGGCGTTATGCCTGGTTTTCACCTTTAATGTCTAGAATGTATATGCACTTAGTTTGCAATACGTCAGAAGTACAAAACATATACATTTCACCAGAAACAAATACATATGTACTTTTTCAGTTGTATACTGTGGCTACAATGTCCTACTTTCAAGTGGATATAGCTGTGGAGTGAAATTCAGAGGTGTGCTGCACTGGAACCTCTGAGGTGAGAACTGCAGTCATGGATGTGTTTTGTAGCAGGATGCCTTGTTAATAGCTGAATGTTTTCTAATGAAATCTGAGAGTGACAGAGGTGTTGCCTTTCAAAGACAGGGCTTACTGGTTTTAGTTCATATGCTTTTATTGCCACAGTCTGACATTCTGCATTATAATTGTTTTTATTAGGAGTACTGTGATGAAATTCTGCTCAGTACTAAATACTACTTTACTGAGCTGCAATTACATCAATATAAAAATAAAAATCCTGTTAGTTGGTATCTCCCCTGTTATGTTCATTGTGTGCTGTATACATTAGCTATGCTTTTTATGAGTGTTTTTTTTGTGTGCATTATATTGATTGTCTTAACGGGATGTTTGTAGCTCTATTTACCTTGTGACCCAAGTCTTACCTTAAAATGAGTCAATTTGGACTGGTCAGTTTGGACTGGTCAACCTGTAAGCCTATCAAAGACTAAGTAAATAAAATACATTTAGATCAGGGCAGAGCCCCAGTGAGAATGGCATGCATATGCTTCTTGATGGTGGTATAAATGCCAGGATACATCTGTGAAATGGAAACCTTGCACCCCGTAACCCAATCCCTCTATGCATTGCAACTCTAAATTGTGGCTGCAGTTTAGCTGTAGCATCTGAGCCTGAATTAAGTGATATAAATGTTCAAGTCTTACTAATATTTTCTCCATGAAAATATACTCTAGATATGCTTGAAAGTGAGGGGCCATTTCTTAAGTATTGGAGGCATCAGTGTGTTTGTATATACTGACTATTCAGTTAATGTATGTTTAAAAAGGAACAAAGCCATTCCAGTAATAAGAACATGTGAAGAATTGAGACGTTATTTCAAAATCCTTTATCCATTCATATCTAAGAGTTTTTTCTAAGTGCCACCAAAATATTTATGGAGAATGAAAAGGCTACAGAAAAACAAAATAAGTGGCAAGAATAAGTATCTCTTCAGTTGGAGAAGGGTTACTATTTGAAATATTGGGACCTGGTAGAGTGAGTCCCAAAATATGGAAACAGAATGGCCAGAAGAATGGACTTAGATATAACAAGTTCAAGATGGACATTTCTCAGAATATTCCCTTTTTTCTGAGCTATGGTGATCATGGAGTTGGTATATATATATATATATATATATATATATATATATATATATATATATACGTATATGTATGTATGTATGTGTGTGTGTGTGTGTGTGTGTGTGTGTGTGTGTGTGTGTGTGTGTTTGGGGGGGGGTGAGGAGTGTGGGGGGGCTAGCTCCCCTTCAAAAAAGCAGTTTAATGGAGAAGAACAATGTTCTAGTTCTGCCCTTCTGCTGGATTTGCAATCTTTTTTTTGTTGGTCTGTTAGCACTTGGTTTATAAATGCCAACATCTCAATACAGAGCCTGAAGAAAGACTTAGCAACATGACTCTTGCAAGAAATATAAACCACCCAAACCCAAGTTGACTTCTGATAAGGGTGTTAGTAACATTATAGAACAAGAGCCCCGATTTTTGTTCAGAAATAAGCTCTCCTTTAAAAGAAAGTTATGTTTCCCAAGGAGTAAGGTCAATACCCCGGAAAATGTAGATCTGACTATGTGTAGGCATTGTAATTTCTGTAGTTACTTGGACACTAGTACCAAGTTTATGCACCCAGATGAAAAAAGACAATACAACTTTAATGTTTCTGCTTCATGTAACACTAAACATGTAGTGTACCTTGCACATTGTTTGAAATGTTTAAAATGTTATGTTGGTAAAACTGACAGAGTATTTAAAGAGTATTTAAAGATCATATTAGGGGAATATGTGTACCACATTAATAGAAAGGACAGAGTCAGTGCCCTATCTAAACATGTTAGTGGCACTGAGGATGAACACAATTTTAAATTTCTTGTAATAGGAGGGTATATGAAAGTATCAAGAGTGGCAATGTCCGTAACAAGACAGAGGCTCTGGAAGCCAAATGGATTGTAAGGCTTAAGGCAGATAGTGGACATGGCCTGAATGATTATGTACCCCTGAAGTCTATATTAAAGAAAAGGTTCCCTCTTTAGATGAACTTTATGTGTGTATATATTCCATGCATTTATTCCTAACAGAACTGCCAGTTTTTGTATACATGTATTTTTTTATATGAAGTTTCCTATATATGTGATTTTTATATGAAGTTTACTATAAAATGGCTCACAAGGGCAGTTAGCTTAGTACTAATCTATGAACCTATGAACCTATATGTATTTTTATATGAAAGTATTTTAAATATATTGGTGCTATTTTTATAAGAGAGTAGCCAAATTTGTATTCAGGGTATATATATGTGTATGATTTTAAATATTTTGGTTATGTGATTATTTAATAGGATGTGATTAGTGCTTTTAGAGTATAAAATGAAGGTCAGGATGCATCACAATTATATCTGATGAAGTGGGGTATATACGTACGAAAGCACTTATGTTTTTTATTCTGTGGTTTGTTCTACAATAAATAATCTTTATACTGGAACCTGCAGCCTATTCCTGCTCCTTTTTTGGTTTGTATGCTTCTGGAATTTTTTGGCTTCTTGGACCTGGAGACTTGCTTCTGGTGGTAGCTGTTTTTTTTATATTTACTTCTTTGCTGATTTTGGCTGCCACCTCTGCTGGGACTATGGCTGATGGAATAGAAATTGTTGGCTTGGATCAAGAGCATGCACTTTGCCCACAAAGTAATTCCATTAATGTGGAGAAGTTGCTGAAAGTCATTGAAAGTAATGAGAATCCACTTTTTTAACTGCTCTTATGAGAGCACGGAAAATGAGGCTAGTGATGTTGACATTGTTTTGTTGAAAAATAAATTGCATGCCATAGAGAATGAACTCTTTAAACTGAAGAGGAATCTCTATGAAAAATTTTATATGGAGCTCTGTATTAAGGAAGGTATAGTTCTGAGGGGGCTTTGTGTGCTGAAAATGCCCTCACATGTGAACTGTGATCCTGTGTTATTAATCGAGTGGCAGAAGGTTAATTTGAACACCAGCGTCGGCTATATGAAACTGCTAATTGCAGCAGCTGAAAGGGAGACACAGTCTCTTATCTTCCTCAATTAAAACCTTATATGGTGAGCAGCTATTATTATTTGGCACTGCTACCTTGGACATTTATTTTGTAGAGACTTTGGATTCAGTCTCTACATATGAGCGTAAGCTGAGTAAATTAAAAATGAAGAAAATGGAAAGAGACCTTAAAGATTTCTTACTTGGCAATGTCTTCTCTTGGCCAAGGTTTACTGACAATGTTTTGAATTTCGAGCATGTGCGCATGTCAACAGAATGGTTTGACAAGCCACAGGAACTACCAGCCAGTGAGAGGGAACCTTGGAGGCAGAGCACAGCCAAGAAAGAAGCAGAAGTGGTTTCAACTTCTTTGCAGGTTCCTGTGAGTGAACCTGCATCTTCGAATGGGGCTGTACAAGCTTATTCAGTACAAATGAGTGAAAACAGGAATGGAACTGGAGCGAGACTGAAAATGTTTTTTACAACAGCACAAGTGCATCAGTCAGCTGAATCGGGTGCACCGGCAGGCATGCAACACAATGCCGTTGGCGTTCATCCTTTAGTCCAATAGAAACTCTGTTTTCCATTACCAGTGAGAAATCTGGATTCCAGAACCAGGGGAAGGAGCAGAAGTCGGCAAAAAAGGAAACTGGAAGGACAGATGACTGGTGCAGGCGACATCAAAAAAGCCTTCTTTCACAAGAAGGCTTAGTCTGGAACTTATTAAGCTATGTACTCTCTAATGATGAGATGAACAGTTTGAAGAAAGGACTATCTTTCATACCAAGTAGGTATTCAGACACTACTGAATTCATTTGTGATATTAAAAAGTTTTGCAAGGATTTAACCCTTAAGTTAATATTTAATAGCAGTGATAGGGAAATTAATGTTTTCAAGAAGCCTAGTTCTTATATACCACCTGTGAATCCTTTGATACATGCTTTTGAAACAATGTGTATACAAGATGTGCATATATTACATAATGCTAGAAACACTAACTATAATAATAGTTCTAGGAAAAATAATCTCACTAGAAGTGAAAGGACAGCCTTAGTACAGTTGCAGGAAAACACAGATATAGTGATTAGGCCTGCTGATAATGGCGAGCCTATTGTCATCATGGGTGCTAGTAAATATGAACATGCTATGCTCAGTATGTTATGTGATGTTTGTTTCTACATGAAAATTAATCGTACAAAGATTGATAAAATGGTGCATCAGATTAAATTAAAATTGGATATATTACTAAGTGAGGGCTCTATAAACAAGGAAATATATGATTATTTCCTCATAGAACATCCTGCTATCCCCTGTATACAGGTATTATCTAAGATTCACAAAAATAAAATTTGTCCACCAATGACACTGATAGTCTCTGGGAGAGGGTGTTCTATGGAGTGGTACCACAGGTACTAAAAGATATTGAACATTTTCTAACTGATTTATTTGAACGCATGCAAGTTTTGAGTGAAAGGGATGGTTACATCTTGGTCACCATGGGCGTAGTATCACTCTTTATGTGATCCCGAATGATCTGGGTATAGATAGTATAGAAAAGTTTCTTAGGATATATTCTAATTTTGAAGTTAGATCGAACTTATTAAGGATTTGCTTGCGATAGTGTTGTGTCGCAATGTATTTTTATTTGAGAATGTGTTTTATTGGCAGAACAATGGCATAGCTATGAGCACTTCGTGTGCCAAAAGCTACGCCAATGCTGTAATGGTGGTTTGGGAATCCGAATATATGTTAAGAGGTCCCTTTAGTAAACACATTTCTTTTTTCAGAAGGTTTGTAGATGACCTTTTTATTGTTTGGAGTGGAACCAGGCAAGAGTTAACTGAATTCATCCAGTATGTTAATGAAAGCACTGCGTTTTTAAAGTTTACATATACACACTCTGACAAAGTTGTAATTTTTTGGATATGGCAGTTTTGGTAGATGAGAACAATAGACTGTGCACAAAACAATATAGGAAACAATGTCACATCAATGATTTACTGTCATATGACAGTATGCACCTCCCATATATTTTCAATAGTGTGGCAAGGAACCTGGCTTTTAGAGCCTCCTGACTCAATGGTAGAGAGCCTGACTTCTTCAGATGCACTGAAGGTATTACTAAGGAACTGATGGAGAGGGGCTATGATGGCAAGATGGTGAAGAATAATATAAAGGAGGTTACTAGACTCGGAGAATCAGTAGCACAACCTTATTTTTCTAAGAGGCAGGCCACTAGGAAAGCTAGTAACATTAGTAATAAAGGGATGCTTAGGATGCCCCTATATTATTCATCTGATGTACAGACTTATATGGGCATAGTTAGGAAAAATTGGGGAATTCTGACTTCTGATAAGGGTGTTAGTAATATTATAGAACAAGAACCCCAATTTTTGTTTAGAAATGAGCTCTCCCTTAAAAGAAAGTTATGTTTCCCAAGGAGTAAGGTCAATGCCCCAGAAAATGGAGGTCTGACTATGTGTAGGCATTATAATTTTTGTAGTTACTTGGACACTAGTACCACGTTTATGCATCCAGATGAAAAAAGACAATACAACTTTAATGTTTCTGGTTCATGTAACAATAAACATGTAGTGTACCTTGCACATTGTTTGAAATGTTTAAAATTTTATGTTGGTAAAACTGACAAGAGTATTTAAAGATCGGATTAGGGAACATGTGTACCACATTAATAGAAAGGACAGAGTCAGTGCCCTATCTAAACATGTTAGTGGCACAGACGAGGAACACATTTTTAAATTTCTTGTAATAGGGAGGGTATATGAAAGTATCAGGGGTGGCGATGTCCGTAACAAGACAGAGGCTTTGGAAGCCAAATGAATTGTAAGGCTTAAGGCAGATAGTGGACATGGCCTGAATGATTATGTACCCCTGAAGCCTATTTTAAAGAAAAGGTCCTTCTTTAGATGAACTTTATGTGTGTATATATTCCATGCATTTATTCCTAATGGAACTGCCAGTTTTTATATACATGTGTTTTTATATGAAGTTTCCTGTATAAGTATTTTTTATATGAAGTTTCCTATATATGTATTTTTTATATAAAATTATTTTAAATATATTGGTGCTATTTTTATAAAAGAGTAGCCAGATTTGTATTCAGGGTATATATGTGTGTATGGTTTTAAATATTTGGGTCATGTGAGTAGTGCTTTTAGAGTATATAAATATTTGGGTCATGTGATTATTTAATAGGATGTGATTAGTGCTTTTAGAGTATAAAATGAAGGACAGGATGCATCACAATTACATCTGATGATGTGGGGTACACACCTACGAAAGCGCTTATGTTTTTTATTCTGTGGTTTGCTCTACAATAAATAATCTTTATACTGGAACCTGCAGCTATTCCTGGTCCTTTTTTGGTTTGTATGCTTCTGGACTTTTTGGCTTCTTGGACCTGGAGACCTGCTTCTGGTGGTAGCTGTTTTTTTTATATATACTCTAGATATGCTTGAAAGTGAGCGGCCATTTCTTAAGTATTGGAGGCATCAGAGTGTTTGTGCATACTGACTATTCAGTTAATGCACGTTTAAAAAGGAACAAAGCCATTCCAGTAATAAGAACATGTGAAGAATTTAGACGTTATTTCAAAATCTTTTATCATTTCCTATCTAAGACTTTTTCTAAGTGCCACCAAAATATTTATGGAGAATGAAAAGGCTACAGAAAAATAAAATAAGTGGCAAGAATAAATATCTCTTCAGTTGGAGAAGGGTTACTATTTGAAATATTGGGACCTGGTAGAGTGAGTCCCAAAATATGGAAACAGAATGGCCAGAAGAATGAACTTAGATATAACAAGTTCAAGATGGACATTTCTCAGAATATTTCCTTTTTTCTGAGCTATGGTGCTCATGGATTTGGTATATATATATATATATATATATATATATATATATATATATATATATATATATAAAATATGCATATATGTATGTATGTACGTGTGTGTGCATGTGTTTGGGGGGTGAGGAGTGTGGGGGGGCTAGCTCCCCTCCAAAAAAGAAGTTTAATGGAGAAGAACAATGTTCTAGATCTGCCCTTCTCCTGGATTTGCAATCTTTTTTTTGTTGGTCTGTTAGCACTTGGTTTATAAATGCCAGCATCTCAATACAGAGCCTGAAGAAAGACTTAGCAACATAACTCTTGCAAGAAATATAAATCACCCAAAGCCATTTCCAATATTTAATAAAATAAAAAAAATGGAGTAAAGGCAGAAGGTAGTCCAAACACCTACTGAGAGAATGAGAATGAGAAAAAATGAGTACATTCAGCAATTTGCAGTACAAGAAATGGACTCAGCAGAGGGAGAACTGCAATGTATAACTCCTTTTTTTCATGAAATTTGTACTGCAATGAGGGCATATAACTAGTGTCTTTTATTTCAGTAACCAGAAAAGATAAGAATCTACTGAGATGTTAAATGTTTAAGTTTTTTGACATAAAGTTCTGAAGGGCATAGCTAAAATCTTGTTTTTACTGTTTCCCAGTTTTAACCATTTTGCAGCTATTCTGGCTGTCTTTCATTCGCTTAAACGCTCTTAAGTTCCTTAGGACTATGTAGGTAGAGCAAGTAACTAACAGCACATTTGGGTCTTTGGTGAAAGTAAGGAAGCCATTTAGACTGTACCCCCACATCCTACTAATCTGTCATAGTTTCCTGAACCAACAGTACTGCAGTTTTGAGTAAGTCAGGACTGCTTTATATGTACTCTCTACCATATCCCATTGAGTCCTTTTTCCCAGCAAACAAGGTTCACTACTTTACCCTTGTAAATAGTACTAGGTGTCTATATGAAACACTTGTATTACTTAGTCTCCACAGCATTCCCACTGCAAACCACTTCAGCCTTACAACATTTATATTTTCAACTGCATCACTTTCATTACTTCTACTTATTCAACCTCCAATATTCTTTTCTAGCACCCACTACTCTCCCTTTTTCTGCTCTTAATACACTTCCAAGGCTATTTCCCCTCTCCTAAACTCTGCAGATTACCCTACTCCTGTCTGGCAATAGACATGTACTGCTACATTCCCTGCATTGCTCTTTCCCCTAGAACATCACTGGCAGTTTACAAAACTTGCAAGATAATGCTTTCAAGCTTTTTCTTGTATAAAGACAGTAGAATGAAGGAGATCAAATAGGCACAGGACATATACAACTAATGGAATTGATCATGACTGCTTGTAAAAGGAAACACAAAATGAAAAATCCACAGTGCAAGGCAAAGTTAAGCAAGCCTTATCTCCATCTATGACATGTCTATGTATCAGATTCACATACAGACAGACATACATACAGAAATATATACACATGGGTCTAACAACTGGATCACATATGTAGTGTGCCCACTTTGATTTTAGTAGACAACGTACCTTAAGGTAATACTCACATTGTCTGCTTGAGGAATATAGCTAGAACATTAAAGTCACAACAGTTTGAAATATAACTTACAATTATACTGAATCATAAAAGACAGGTATGCAGATTTTAATTGCTAAATGAAAATAAATGTACATAATAATGTGTACACATGCATGCAGAAATATAAACATATATATTTATGTATAAAATGGCTTCATGGTAGACGTTCAATTCATGACTGATCAACACTCAGAAGTGTGCTCAGTGAGTGCACTTACAGTGAAACAGCAACAAGTAAAACTCATTGTTTCACTCTTAAAATGTTTGTGCACTACTTTCCTACCCAACGTGGAAACACTGTCCCCTCCAGACTCTTGCTACTTATATATACTAATTCTAAGATGACTATATCTTAGAGGAATCTCAGTCTTTAAATCCAAATAAAGAACTCCACAAATTACTTTTTTCATAACTTTAACAATTCATAATATACCTTTTAAAATCTTTAAAAATGTTACTTCTTCATTAAACAAATGTATCTGCCCCCCCCAAATCAGTAAGAATTAGATATTTGAACCATATTGTCCATACATAACATGGCAACATCACACTTCATGATTTTTAATGTACTATGTAGTTAAAGATTCAAGCAGATTAATCAGAATTATAAATATGAAACTAATGGATGGAGCCTGCCACCCAGTATTGTTAAACATCTGGTTATTTTATGTTAAAACTAAATGTAAATGCAAACATTTAGTCTTCCCTAATTAAACAAACAAGTGATCTAATCTCTTAATATCAACAATACTCATGAAAATTTAATCTTATCTTTCCAGAAACTGATGCAAATATTATTTCCAAAAGACATATATCTTTTTCCGAATCTATTAATCATCACCCAATTTTAAACTAAATAATCAAATGTTAGACTTATCTAAGTTTTCTCTTATTTCAAATATGACTACTTGGGATATTATCTCTAAGAATCCTATTTTGTTAGAGAAGTTAAGAGAAGACCTATAGCTCCCTAAAGAATGCCCTTCTGGTTTTAAAACAACGTTAGACACACTTTGTCTAGAAAATTACAATTAATCCCCTACATAAAGAGAATGTTTCTTTAATTAAGAAATTGCTAATTGCATTACTGTGAGAACAACATATTTCTAGAGTATATAAACTAAATACAAATTTCAACTGTAAAGATTATTTTTATTTTTCAAAATCTTGAATAAATTATTATACTATCCTTATACAATAGTGTTTTTAAAGCTACATATTTGAAACTTGGCATTAGGTATCCTGTTCAAAAGACTTTTCTATACAGAATTCATGATTGTTAATACCTACTTCACCCCAGCTAAAAAATACTCTTAATCACTCATCATTTTGTTATGCTTCTTCTTCAGAAAAAGAAGTCATATTGCTTATTTTTTTTTTCTGTAGTTACAAACTTATAAAAGATCTGTGGAATGTTTTGCAAGTCAAACTTTGTTTCCATAGGATACAAAGATAATATATTTTTATTCTTCACATTTCTCCCACTCATTTAAATTCTTGTGATCTGAGAATACTGAGAGCATTATTCATATTAGTAAAATATCTTTAAACATTGGCTAGATTTAAAATCAATTACATGGGGTGCTTTTAAAGACATGACAATTACATTTTTAAAACTTGCAAGATTTTGTTGTACTTAGATAAATGTAACTCTCAATTAATGAAATGTGTGGATCATGTGCTAAATATTATTTCTTGATTTCTCTTCCCTAGTTTTTGTCCTCACAATGATGTGCTTAACATTGCTTTTCTAATATTATATCCTAATACTTAATATTTCCATACTGATTATCCACACATTCCTATCATAGCTCTTATTTTCCCATATGAACTTGAATTTTTTAGAGACTAGGAGTTTTATTTTGTATAGTGTAATCAATATGTTTTACCCTTTCCAATGGTTTAGCGCTGTAAATAGTTTAAAAATTATAAAGTATTATGAAGGTTTTAGTTGTTTTGTATTGTTGTACATATTATATAACTCATCTATTTTTTACCCCATAAATATGCTTTTCATAATAATTGCTCATTATATTTTTCTTGTAGTTTGTTTTAGAGTCTGGAAGTTAATAGAACATGCATTTGGGGGAAAAAACAAAACCAAGCAAACTTCACATTAGTAATGTATGTTGTTGATAACAAATTACTCAAAATTAAGCTTGGCACCCCCTATCTCTTTCTCACTTTCTCTCTTTACATGCAAACACACACACACACATATATGTATATATACACACACACATATATATGTATGTGTGTGTGTGTGTGTGTGTGTGTGTGTGTGTGTATATATATATATATATATATATATATATATATATATATATATATATATATGTGTGTGTGTGTGTGTGTGTGTGTGTGTGAAAGAGACAATTTTCAGCAGAGGCCTAGGGTGAAACACTCCAGATGCATGTCTTTGTAATGTGGGAGGAGACCGGACCACCTGGAGGAAATCCACATGAACGTAGGGAGGACATGCAGACTCCATACAGAAGGCACCTCAGCCAAGAATTGAACCAGTCAACCTGTTGCTGTGAGGTGACAATGCAAACCTCTACACCACTGCACTGAGCAATATATATGTCAGACAATATAACCTAGTACTAAGGAAAAGTAGTTTTCCACCATGGCTTATTAAGTTAAAATAAGAGTTGAGCACTTTTGTCCTTGTTAGAGCTTCATCAAATTATATATCTACACATCCACACACACACTCAGAGAAAGAAAAAAAAATGCTGAATATGTTTACTCTGTCCACATTTTCACATTCACTGTGAACATCTGCAAGTTCACTTAGATTAATTTCTTGCCGTCTTCTGCTCTCCTTTCAATTCCTCTTCTCTTTTTCATGTTTTTCACAATGTCCCTCTTGCATCTTGTGACTTTGACAAGAACTGTGAATTTACATTCAGAGAGTGGAAATGATTATGAGCAGACATTCAGAATAAATTGCATTACTGTGCATGTAGTGTATATATCAACATGTTTTCATTCTACCTGTCTGGTGGTTAACACAATGGATTATCACACTGAGCTCTTAATGAGCCGATTATTGTAGTCAATGGTAAAGGATCTGATTCTTTCCACACCTCCATTTACTTACTGTGCGACTCTGAGCAAGTCATTTGACCAAATAGTGCTCCTGGGTCACAACTGAAAAGAAATGTATAACGTTTTAAAAAATAAATGCTAGGTAATGCCATACAACTTTGATATAAAACATTGCAGACTTAAAAATCATGCACACTAATTGCAGTATATGTGAACACAAAATGCTCGTATATGGGAAAGATTAACTGAATATTTTAGATTAAGCACCAGACAAGGTGCCATAAATGTAGCAGACAACTGACACATGCCAATATCATGGTAGCAGAAGCTGTTGTATTGCAACACCATGCACTACAAATGCATGACAGCATATCCAGAGGTAGTCCATAAGGCAACCGCCAAAGAGGCAATGTTTTATTCGAAGATAATAAAACAGCAAATGTTTTACTCTGTATTCATTGTGCAACTACTTTGCTTTACCACTCTGAAACACACATTAAGTACTTTCAAAATAAGAAAATAAATTAAATAAATTAATTCATATGTTCTCTGATATCCTTTTCAGGTCATGGTGGACCTAGATTCTATCCTAGCAATCAGTTGGCATAAAGCAGAGAGCTATTTTGTGACAGGTTGCCAGGTCAAAACAGGATAGATGCAAACACACACACACACACACACACACACACACACACACACACACACACACACACACACACACACACACACACACACACACACACACACACACACACACATACTGTCTCTCTGTCTTACTCGCTCATCCTTAGTTACTGTCACTCACTGACTCACTCAATAACTGAGTCAGATATTACACGCACACCTATTGACAACTGGAGTGGACTTCCAGTTACAAGTATTTAAATTAATTCTAAATATAAACCACACAACTTAGTTACATAGGAAGGGGATTTAAATAACCCTTTCAAATAACTTAATTCTTTATGTTTACAGTATAAAGTAAAATATTGAGTTGGTACCAGACCTGTCAGTTCTACAGTAATTTCAGTACAAGTTTTAGTTGAAAAAAATCATAGCTTTGAGTAGCGCTTACCTGCAATTCTCTAAAACATTCTGTTTGAACCATAAGTTAAAACTTTATTTGTATCCCCATGTTTTCCTCGATAGTATGCTAAAGCAATTTTAATACACTTAAATCATTCTGATGTTCAAAGTTCTAGATTTTAGATTGCCTGTATTTTTTCAACATTGAACAAAGTTGTACTGTGCCATTGCCTACTATGCTATACATACAGTATATTTATTAATTTGTTAAGTAGGTAAGTGAAACAATCATTCTTGGACCCTTTTCAGTCAAGACCTGATCACAGGGGCGAGGATAAATGCATCATACATATGGGCATTTTAGTACAGCCAATCAACTGGCATGTTTTGGGGAGGTGGTAGAGATGTGGAGTACCCAGAGAAAACCTGTCGGGAAGAACACGCTAAACTCCACAGATACACTGACATAATTAATACATTGGACCTTGGATCTAGGAGGCAAAGATCTTAATTAACACAGCGATACACCATGCTGTTTTATCAAATGACATAAAGAGCACTCATGTTCCCTTGGGTAGCAGGTTACTCTAAGCGGCAGTTTAACTGAATTTTTAATTAGAATGTGCTTCATGTCCTTTTGGTCCTATTTACATACTGAGGGGCCCATCTACCAACATTATTTAATCTTGTCCTCTAGGGGAGGCATGTGCCTGTGTTGTTATTGTTTTAACAATGATGCCCATTATGATTCAGGGGACTATAATCTGAAATAAAGAATCAGGTATAATAATTTGTGACACTGTTTACTTGAAGGAGGTTTCACTGGAACATTTTATGAGCATAAGATTTGTGACCCTTTCTTGAGAAAGAAGGACTATATACAATGACTGGCCAGTAATATTCAAAAACAATCACACTGACTGGTCAGCCCAACCAGCGTGCCCGTTATAAATCCAAGAATATACCAACGGAAAAAGGTCTGGTCGCCTGGACTTTATTCCATTAATATATCTCATATTTTTTTTTTACTTTTCTTACTTTTTTTAATCAAATTACAAAACAGAAGACCTCAAATGAATGAGGGAAATGGCGCAGAGATAAATAAGAGGATAATCGGGTCTCTATCACATCGTCAAACTTGTATAAGTTCGAACGATGTAATATCGAACCCAAAAGTCCAAAACCGCACAATAACGAACACACAGAACAGCGAATTTTTTCCGAGGGAAAAAAATCACTGTTCCCTAACAAAAACAAAAAACCCATAAACCTTAAACTAAAACTAAAGAAGGGGGCTTCACCCCCCCACACCCCCCTACTTAAATATACGAACTCTGAGATCACACCACAGTGGAGGAAATAGCAAAGCCCCAAAAACGGGCCTCCGATTTTTTTCCCTGGGAAAAAAATCGATGTCCCGTGGCTTTGTTATTTTTGCGTTTTGGACTTTTGGGTTTGATATTACATTGTTCGAGCTTATACAAGTTTGACAATGTGATACAGACCTGGATAATCAGGTGTATTCTGCAAAACTAAAGAAATGTACCTTATTATCCTTTTAGTTTGTCTGCCCAGCCTCTCCTGAACATTAAAAGTCTCCTGGTTTCATTTTTTCTTTTGAGTATATATGTAAAATAAAATCAACAGAGATCTTCCTTTCACCATCGCATGTGCAGTACATCAGAAAAAGCTCCAGAATACTGGAAAAACGTGGAAGTGCACCATGGAGGAATTATGCAAAGACATTATTTAAGAAAAGTATTTTTTTTTTCAAAACCCAGGATACTGTTAAAACGCAGAAGGGCACCACTGAGGCATTATACAAAGACATTGTCTAAGAAAAGTAAGCATTTTTTTTCTTAAATAATGTCATTGTATAATAACAATAACCGACTCAGTGGTGTAGTGTTTTGAAAATTTACTCACGGTTGGCTTTATTTAATCATTTGGGCTTTGCCATCGTGATTAAACCACACCAACCATGGGTAAATCTTCAATATACCACACCAACGTCATCCATTATTGCTATATTAATTCTACACTAAATTAAAGATTGTAGTTTTTGTATTCCCTGCATGCTCCTCCCAAAATGTTTCTTTTATCCAACATGTTTCTTAAAAATTCATCTTCAGATGTAATATTTCTTTCAGATCTGTGGAAGTGAGATGCGCACGCGTGTGTGTGTGTGTGTGTGTATCTATATATGTATAAATATATATATATATATATATATATATATATATATATATATGTATAGAGAGAGAGAGAGGTGTGTGTGTGTGTGTGTTTATATATATATATATATATATATATATATATATATATATATATATACTATCAACTTTTATAATAGTCTTAGAAAGATAATATATAGTTTTATATCAAAATTCACATATAAATGTGAGATGTCAGTTATATGAATACAGTGTGAAAGAGCCATTAGTTCATTCCATATTATAGTAGCATCATCTGTAAGGCATTTGTACACTAACATATTATCAAACTAAAGCACATTCACCAAAAATATGGGCAGTATTTTTCCTATGTCCCAGATGACCTCTATCAAGAAGAGTAGACTCTGGACTCTATCCCTATGATCAAGGGGAACTGGAGGCACTGGGCAGGGGATGATGAGAGTAAGTAGCTGAGGCCAGCTCTCCCACCCCTGGGGGGACTGTTTGCTACTTGCTCTAGACGTTGTACTTATGTGGAGGTGTGCATGCACATCCCACAGGCAGCTATGGCAGAGCTCACAAGCTGATGAATGGGGTGAGCATAAGATCTGCAGACTGGCCTGCTCCCTAACACTCAGCTCTTGCCTCCATGGGGTGAATAAGTGGGCCAGGGGGGTTCTCAATCCACTAGAGGAACAAATGGGTCAATTGGGTGAAGGACAGGGAGGCATTGAGCTGATTCTATGAACCACTAAAAACTGTAGCCTTTGAGCAATATATTGTTAACGTGCCATAGCATTTGCTACACTTTGTCTCCACTTTGATGGTAAGGAAAGTCATGAAATATTAGGCCAATATAAATCAAATTTCACTTTATAAAACTGACAATATGACTGGTCCACAGACAACCAACTTAGTTTTACTGCTAGTGAGATCAAAAGGCAGTGGGTTTCTCCCTAAAATTGACACTTGGATTCATAGTCAGGACTGATGCAACAGTACACAATTATAGAAAGCTAAGTGACTGATGGGTTGCTCTCTTCTCTCTGGGTACCTTCAGTTCAGCTGGTAGAACTGCAAAACATATGGAAACTCAATATGTGGGAGTTAACTAATGACCTGTGGTCATATGAAAGACTAAACTGGCATGTGTCTGTGGAAGTTTGTGCATGTGGTTGTGATCTTGTGACGATATGTAGTAGCAGCTTTATTTCTCTGAAAGGATCTAGGGGCACATGAATTATTCTCAATTGTCTGGGTACAAAAAAATTGTACACAAGCATCCTTGCCTGTCAGCCAGAATTGTTCTCTGCTCTTTTGTAACACTTATTTCTTTGTATTGTAAACTGGTGTTAAAAGATGTCAGAATGAGAACCATGAGGATTTCATTTCTCACTATGCATTGGTAGTTAGCAGCCATGCAATATACATTTGTATTTTATTCATTTGTTAACTTGATTCCAGATTAATAAAACAAAAAAAAAAAAAAAAAAAAAAAACAGGTACGGGAGCGACCAAAAGTCCAAATAGCAAATTTATTATCAAGATTAGTTTAAGCGCTTTTCGTCAGCTTAATCAGCTGACTTCCTCAGAAACAGTTAAAACCAATGGAAAGAATCCTTGTATATAAAACTTAGGCAATTAGCAATCCAATTAACATCTTAATAAATTATACCGGCATTTCCTTCAATTTAAAATAACAGTGACCAGCTCATCTCGAGACTTAAAAGTAACAGAACTAAACAATGAACATATGATAATAAGTCAGTAAATATAATGACATACACTACCCATATTAACCATGGGTTTTAAACACACAAGGATAATGCAGATTGTTAAAACTAAAATGCAATAAATAAAAAATGAAAATAAACATTAATATCAACCCACTAACAAACAGTGGTTTAATGGAGGTGTATTCGAAACAAGTCACCTCTTAAGACTGTTCAATTTCAAAGCACTACTAATAGAACAAGAATCGTTCAGTCCAGGGTGACTATAGGTGTTTATTCTCACTTGCCAGACTAATTCTAATTCTTCGAGTTTGAGTGGTCTTGGACCACCCCTACAATCAATATTAACTTCATCTATAGCCATAAATTTAAAAGCGTGGTTATTGTAAACGGAAATGTGGTTTGCTAGGGCGTTTTCATGTTTACACTTCTTTATGGCATATTGATGTTCGTACATTCTGTCCCGTAGTCTTCTCTCTGTTTTTCCTATGTAGAAGGCTGGACAGAATGTACACTTAGCCAAGTATATAATAAAGGTAGAATTACAATTGAATTTACCCTTTAATTTGTAAGACATACCGTTAATCTGGAAAAAGTTTGTTTCCTCCACATATCTACAGAAATTACAACTGTAACATTTTGACATACCTGGATTTCATACTAGAGGCATGTTGTGATTTTCCAAAAGTATTTTAAGGTTCTTACCTTTCCTAAATGTGACTCTAGGGCTTTCCCCTACTACTTCATAAACAAGTGGGTACATTTTAAACAGTTCCCAATTTTTCTGTAAAATAGCTAGACAAGCATGGCTGTCACTACTATATGTAGTAATAAAATTTGTTGTATTTTTAGTTTTAATTTCAGTCACCTCCTGACTAGTAGGTCCAAATAGGTTTGTAGGATTTTCTTCTAAATTGGTACCTAAGTTCGTGAGCATCGTAGTGTTTTTTACACGTAAAAGTGGATTATATACATTTTCACACCTCTTCTCCATCACTTCTTGTATTAGTGTGTCCAAGAGTGATTCAGGGTAACCTCGATGTAGGAACATGCTCTTAAGTGTTTCACACTCATCACAGAAGTCGTCGTCCAGGCTGGTCATTCTGGCTGCTCTTACCAGTTGGCCTTTGATGACAGACCTCTTCTAATGAAAAGGGTGACTACTTGTAAAATGGAGGAATGTGTTAGAATAAGTCTTTTTTCTAAATATCCTTGCTGTAAAACAGTTCATAACATAATTCTTATTTAAGCATACATCCAAGTAGGCAAAGTTATCAGAATTAAATGTGGAAGTGAATTGGAGAAAGTCGGTGGTACTATTAATATATTGCAGTACCAATTCACTCTCACCCTTATCTCCATTAAATAAAATGAAGATGTCGTCCAGGAACCTAGTATAAAAAAATAAACCTGTTGTAAAACTTATTGTTGTTAAAAATAAACTCAGATTCCCAGTATGCCATGACTACATTGGCTATACTACCCCCACAAGGAGTCCCCATTGTAATCCGTACTTTTTGTAGGAAAAACTCATTTTGAAAAATAAAGTAGTTATTTGTGAGTATTAAATCACAAAGTACAGACACTAAGTTGATTTCTCCATTGGTTGCATTATGTTTCTTATATGCCAATTTAGTACGAAGAGATTTATTTGTTTTGGCCACAAATAGCATGAACAACTCTCATATCTCCTTATTAGATTTTATGAATAAATGGCTGAATATTAATCCTTCGATAAGGCAAGGGGCACAAACAGGGACTTAAAATAAAGCTGGGTGAATACAATAGTCTGTTTTTTTTTTTTTTGGTAGATCTGCTGCTATCTGTACCTGTAGCATAAAGAGGGTGTGTTTTCAGTCATTAACATAATATGTAATGGTATACCTTTCAGAATCTTCCACTTAAAATATGTCTATTCACAAATAAACATCTTAATAAAATATGTGTATTTTCTCTCGATGTGTTTTGCCTTCTCTGTCACATAGTGTAAATAACTTTACTAACTTTTGAGCTTTTCTTCTTCATTGTGTATTGAAATTAGCAAGAAATGAGGTTTGGTAACAAACTAATTTGTCCAGGGACATCTTTAGAGGGGGGGATTAGATAAATATATTAGTGGGAGTTAAGAGGGTAGGGGGATGAAAGGGTTAAATTGGAATGAAGGATTCCTGGGAGGTAATGAGGTAAGGGTAGGGAGAGGCTTAAGGGATTTTTGCAAGTGTAATTGGGTAGGGAATCAGATTTTGGCATGGACTTCCTAAGGCAAGTGACATACGAGATTACCTGTAGGTACTGTGGAGCAAGTAGGCCTTGCACTTTGATGAAAGGGGTGAAGTTAGTTAGTAGCCATGATCGGGCTGAGGTGGATGTGGATGGCATGGTTGCTGGGTTGTTATTTTGTTGTGTTTTGCCAGGGTAGGTTATGTGTGTGTGATACTTATTTGCAGGGAATTCATTGGTGGGGCAGGTTAACTACGTTTGGAGCTTGGTGTCTGGTGTTGTGAGGTGTGCTTTGGGAGTTGTGGTGCTGTGAATCCTCAAGGCTGAAGGTTTAGGTAGTGTGAGCACTGTTGGTGGTGTTCATATTAGTAGTGTTGTGAGGAGCTGCTTTATGGGTTTGTCTGTCCCAGCGGTGGACCTAGTAGCAGTTTGTTGTGTGGCTACATGTACTGTGTTTTGGGGCAGGTGGTCACCAAGTTTCTTAATAAGATAGGTGGTGGGGCAGTCACTCTGTAGGCAGCTCTTGATTGGAGTTTTTCTTTTTTTCTTTTTTAGGGTTAGTTGTCAGTAGAATGGTTCAGGGGTTGGGTTCTCACAGTGGCATCGGCATTGGTGGTGGTGGTTTTGTAAGGAGTTTTCACAGTCGGGAGGGTGAGAGAACAGCACATTTCTTTTTGCAGGCTTTAAGCTAATAGTGTGAGCCTTGTCTGAGGTAATGGTATAGTCTGCCAATGAGTGGGGTTGCTGAGGGAGGTGTGCTTGAACAACTTTAAACTTCAACCAGAATATTAGTGGAAAAGGTGTCAGGGGTTCCTTTCTGTTGAATTCATAATTTGTTATTATATCCCTCTGAATTCTGCAAGTATAATGTACAGTTGCTGGTTGCATACTACAAGGGCATAGTTAGAATTATCCATGCCCCTCACATTAAAGCATCTATTTTCCCCAGTAAAGAAATCTAGAAAGCTAAAGACGGGTATTGCTCATTAAGCAACACTTCGACTCTATCTTGAATCTGTTCTTTTTTGGTTTAACAATATTGAACAAAATATACTTGGAGTAACTTTACAAAAAATACTTGAATTGTTTTTTTAAATACCATGAGCAAGGACTAAACAAACTAAGAAAACAAAATTGCAAGCTTGTAGTTACGAATCCAAACTGAGTAATAAAAAATCCGTTTTATTAGCAAACGCTTTCGGAGAAACCAATGCCCCTCCTTCTTCAGACAAAAATGGCAACATTTCTTGCTATCCTTATATAGGGTAGCAATCAAACAATCACTGTATGCTTAATTGACCAATTATGACAAAATTATTGTAAAATGTCCTCAAACAAACTAATTCTGTCCGTTATTAAAAATACAAACGCCAAGTATAATTTAATTCATTGTTTTTTTAAGTGACTTTGATTTTGTTTCAATTCTTTTCTGAATTTAATGAAAAGCTGTGCAGGAAGGCTGGCAAAAAGGCATTAAATGGAACCACTTTCTTAGCAAACAAAACTCCTGACGCCTTTTTTCAATTCCCAAAAATGTTATTAGTTGGAGTTCACTTGTTTGAAAAAACATATCAGATCTTTTTTATTTATTCTCAGAAAGGAGTTGAACTCAGTTACTAGATCCTTCAATATGATATAATCAGGTGCTTTACGATATTTATATTGTCTGGTCATTATATCACCTATTGGCACTTTTCATACTTCCATTTTAGTTTGTAGAACTGAACTAATGCAGAATCGCTACCCTTGGGGGATAATATATTGAATTGGAAATTAATGGTTTCAACCTAGTTGGCACGACTGTGTAAAGATATTGGAAAGACTTCCTCTTAGTTAGCCAGCTAAGACATTAGAAAATATATCGTGGTTGTGCGGACATTTGGTCCATGCCACATTGTCAGTTTAACATTTTAGTAATTTCCTTTTTAGAGAAGGTCCAGGAAGTGTGTTTCCTCAAATAACTGTGAGGATTCGATGCTTATAACTGCTATTTTGATTGGATCTTGGTGCAGTGCATCTAGCTGTTACTAGGTTATAAGGTCGGAATAGTGGAATAGTACACAACATGGGAACAAGTGAATCTGAACGTTTCAGCAACTGTGTGAATTGTAAACCCCAAATTACAAAAATGCAAGCATGTACATTGTTGGCAGAAAGCACTGCTAAAGTATTTTACAGTTCTGTATTTAAGGGTAGGCTGATGTTTGGTACAGTAAGTACATTGGTTTCCCCCAAGGAATTTATGTGAATCATTTCTGTTACCATGGGGGGTTGAGCATCTGAATGTATCAGACCCCGAGTAACATGAACTTTTAAGGCCCCAAATGAGGTACACTCCTCATTTTGAGCTACACTTGAGAAGTCTGTGTAAGAGCAAGATTTAAGTGTTCCTAGAGGTAGGGGTGTAGTCTGCATATGCATGGACAACAACTCAGGTGACTAAGGACTAATTAGTGGCTCATGAGCCTGTTGATGATGGCAGCAGAGGAAAAGGATGAAAGGGGCTGTGTCTGCTCTCCTCTCTTTGGAGGTTGGGTTGGGAGCAGTGACTGAGGTGCTCACGTTACACAGCTTTCTGCAATGCAGATTAAAGAAATGCGTGTGGTATGCGCATTCTTGGAGGAGGGTGTTTCAAGGCTTAAGCAACAGACATAAGTAACAGCCCTGTGTTACTCCCACTACATGCCGTAATGTGAGAATATTGACTGGGCATGCATTAAGTGTTACAGAAACATATGAAGCACAAAAAACGGAAAACTGAGCCTCCAACACGTAATTTTTAAATGTAGAAGAACAGATTTATTAAGCGCTTTCGGAAGGGTTAATACCCCTCCTTCCTCAGAATAAAAAGTGAACAAACAAACACAGAATGCAAGCTGCAATGCTATTTAAACTAATTAGTATCAGGTGATCACTTCTAATTCATTGATTCAATTAAACTAGTGTTGCACAAGCAACCTAGTAGTAAATACTTTTCTCCAGGTTTGAATGAACAAATTTCCATATCATCTATTTTGAGGAAATTAGCATTAAAAAGATAGCCATAAGGAGACAATATTTAGTTAGTTAATTTTGTCATTTAACAAATACATCTTGTAGAATTACACCCTCTGAGCCACTGGATGTAATTGAACTTAGTAAGTGAGCCCTGGTTGAGAAAAGGTTAGGTTGTATTTAACCTAGTTTTGGTTTATAAATTTATACTATCTATTGTAACAAATTATGGTCAGTAATGAAGTATGTGTGTTTTTATCATATGTTTTAAACATTAGTTTTATATGCTTGTCCATAAGCATTTTAATGTTTTCACATTTAATTCAGTGTAGTTTTGTCAACATTACATATTATTTCAATAGAAGTAAGTATTTACTACTAGGTTGCTTGTGCAACACTAGTTTAATTGAATCAATGAATTAGAAGTGATCACCTGATACTAATTAGTTTAAATAGCATTGCAGCTTGCATTCTGTGTTTGTTTGTTCACTTTTTATTCTGAGGAAGGAGGGGTATTAACCCTTCCAAAAGCGCTTAATAAATCTGTTCTTCTACATTTAAAAATTACGTGTTGGAGGCTCAGTTTTCCGTTTTTTGTGCTTCATTGGTTTGTCGCGCCTTTTGTGGACTGTTACAGAAGCATACAGAAAGTCCCCTGATGGCTCCAGTGATGATATCCACTTCCAGCTGACTCAGAAAAGGGTAAACAACTGTAAATAAGTAGGCATTAGAAAGTTCTTCGGTAGCACTATAATTGGGTGGATTGAGAATGACAGCTATAAACATTGCAATTTTCATAACAGTAAGGTGGTTAATTTGCTTTTCTTTTGCAGATGATGGAGGTACAGAATTTCAGGCAGAGATGACGAAGTACAGAGTTTGTATCAGTGGGTGAACCTGAAGGAAGTGGACTTGACAGGTGATGCTGTTGTTGGATGTTCTGGACATTGGTGTGGAATGCAGTGAAGTCGCAGGTAATGACACAATTTTAGGTGCTAATTTAGGCAAGTAAGAGGTTGTACGGTTCGGGATTACTGTGGGGACATGTGTGCTTGAGGTGAATTAGGGGCATGGTGAAGCAGGTGTTTAGTTTGCATTACGGGGATTTTGGGGTAGTACATAGATGGGGTGGAGTTTCAACAGCTGAGGTTGGGTTGGTTTTGGGATTTGGTTGACTTATTGGTTAGCTAAGGAAGCTTTGTGGTGAGGGTGGGGGTCTTTGAACCTTTCACCTCCCGCTTTTAGCTATAGGAAAGGTCTGGAATGGAAGTATGTTAATTTGAATTAATTGATGTGGTTGGGGTTCAACATCTGATGGAAGCAGAAAATACAAGCAATAAACCCTTTGAAGGCTTTAGTGGACTTGTGGCTAGTGAGAGGGGGTAATTGGGTGTTGCTTCATTAGGTGTTAGGTTTCATTGATTACATGGTGGTTTGGTTGGCCAATTTTTGGCTTATTTTCTCTTGATCTGAGAGGTGCAGTGCATTTTGGGAGGGGGATACCTGATATGATATAATCAGATGTGATGGTGGTGGTGCAGCACCTGTTGCCCTTGTCCAAGAGGGACATGGGTGGAACTCCTGAGGTAAATTTATGGCTTCCCATCCAGTTGTTCAAACTATGTTTGAAGAGGTCTAATGAGGTGTTTTGTTTGCCATGA
The DNA here is from genome assembly GCF_019279795.1 of Protopterus annectens. Taxonomy (NCBI): domain Eukaryota; kingdom Metazoa; phylum Chordata; order Ceratodontiformes; family Protopteridae; genus Protopterus; species Protopterus annectens. Next base: position 727,796,472 of record NC_056730.1, read on the forward strand.
AGGGGAGTTTGTTCCAAAGGAGGGTATCTTCTAGGGTGCAAATCTGTACTTCAGTCAGGTTTCACTTATGTCACACAGCAGGTTATGGTCTTTAGAGCGAGTACCATGTGTACCATTTGACTTGTACATTGGGATGATAGGAGGTGGTTCGGTATATGTATGACTGTTACAAGTAGGTAGGGTTTGATGGAGCACTCTAGGTATGTGGGTGTTTTGGGGATATATGAGGAACTGTGTGCCTTGTTGGCTACACAGAAGGTAGAAGGCTTAATCAAAGCATTGATTTGGGATTCCTTGCACATGTAGGCCATATTTTAATTCTTTACCAGATGCAAAGGTAACACATGGGAAGTAAGCTTTGAGGGGAAGGCTAAGGACTAGCTGTGGATTAAGGCTGTTGTTCAACTTTTGGGCTACCAGAGTTGCATGTCGGCCAGTTTTCTCAGGTCATTCCGGGGGAGGGTATATAAGTTGGTGTACTGTTTTACCATTGTGGTGCCTCTTGGTGCATTTTGGAGGGATGGCCTTTTAGCAGATGGTTAAGGTTGTTCATGGGGATGGGGATTTGCATTTGCTTACAAATGTGACAGGAGGTGTTAGGGTGGGGGGCATAATATAGGGGGTGGGTTTGTAGCTTGTTGAGTAGGGCATTGCCAGATGGGTTACAATTGTGGATAGGGTTGGTCATGGGGATTTGCATTTGTTTACAAATGTTATAGGAGGTGTTGAGTTGGGCATAATTTGTGGGGGTTGTTTGTGGCTTGTTGGATGGCAGGACAGAGGGACAATTGGGGATGTTGAATATTTGGAGTTTTAATTTAATCTGGAGTAGGTTTACTGGGAGTTGTTGGGGATTAGGGCTCACTTTCAACTGCTTAATATGACAGGGGTATGTTTGACAAGATGTTTCAGGTTGCGTTAAGGTTAAAGGCTTGCTGCAGGAGTTTGGGACATGTTTTATAAATGAAGTATATAGTAGGGCATTGTCAGATTGGTTAAATGTGTGTACAGCTGTCTGTGGGAAGGAGTTTGGTGGGAAAGATTTTGTTATTTTGTTAGGTGTGGGAGCAAGGTAAGGCAGTTCAGTTGGTCAAGGAGGATTTAGCTGCGAGTACTATAGTTCCACGGGTGACAAGGCTAAGTGGGCTTATTAAATCTTGGTCGGTAGTTCATTAGTGTGAAGGGTTAGGGTAGGTTGAGAGTGTGAAGATTGACAGACTTTGGCTATTGTCAAGATAGGTTTTATTGTAGGGGTTGGTACTGGGAAATGGAGGTTCAAGGGGTTACAGTTTATGTGGCATTTATGTTATGGATGTATTTTAGTCATTCAGAAGAAGGTTTGTTGGTCAGCAAATACTAGGATGGTCATTATGTTTTTTTTTATACTGGATAATTGGTGTGATGGGAGGATTGCCTTAAACTGATTTTGGAAAGGAAATCTCATTTTGGCCATTATTATATACATTGGGTGGGAAAACAGGGCTGCAGTTAGGCATGGTGGTAGGCAATTACCCTTGCGTGGTTTCACGTGTCATTGGGTTTAATGTTCTGGTGCTGGCTTTGGCAGATAATGTTCTGAGACTCATTATGATGTTAATATTGGTAGTTATAATAACTCAGAATTTAGTTAATATACAGAATTTATATAAAGTTATGGTTATTATTTCAGTATTGGAGAGGGATCATTGGATTATTTTAACTGTTTAGTCAACTGGCGGCTTCTGGTACTTATATGACAGAGTTTCGGGTCGATGACAGGGATCCAGTTTGATTTAGAAAGGATGGCGTATACCAAATCATGTTTGGCTTAACCCCCCACCCCTTTTTATGGGTGGTTAATTTGTTGGAAATATTGGTAAGAGGGAGGGGGAACAGCCTGGTCAGGTTGGTGGGCAGAGAAGAGGGACAGGCGTGCCCTCTTTTCTTTTCCCTCTGGAGTTGGATGTTCATTTCAATGAGTTGGGATTGGGAATGGAAACTGAGCAGTTGGAGGCTGGTTGATAAATGAAATTAGTGAGCAGTGGGAAGGACACTGCTTAATGGTTGGATGTTTAATTCAATAAGTGGTAAATGAAGTGAGTGATGGGACGCTGCTTCATAAGTAAAATAAGTGGAGGAAAGGATGCTGCTTATTTGGCTGGATGCGTAATTCAATAAATGGTAAATGAAGTGAGTGGTGGGACGCTGCTTCATAAGTAAAGCAAGCGAGTGGAGGTATGCATGCTGCTTACTGGGTCAGGATGAGTGAGGTCACACTGCCCTGATTAACATTACATGGATGTTTATGCTGTGATTAAAACCAGCTTTACTATGTTTGAATTGTAATTAATAAATATGGGTTAACAAAGTTATGTTTATGGAAGTTTAACAAAGGTCATCAAATGTCATTTGGTGTGATGTGTTTATAGAAGGGGACCGGGACAAATTATATTTTCCACGCTTCATAAACAATTAGAGTTTTCTTCTTTATTCTCTACTATGCAAAGTGCAGACTTCCAAACAACCTCAAGACAAGTTAATATGTCTTTCTAGTTGTGCTCAGAAATTAAATGTTCCTCAAACCTGCAATGTCTACCTTTACACATATCTTGTACATTGAAGAAGTTGTTCTTGATTAGTTTCAATTTCTCCACCAGACTTTCAAGTGATCTTTATGTATTTTGAATGGACGAGAAGCTACAAAATTTAGTTTGCTATTTGAAAAAAATATCAGATGTAAATTAAATACTCAGCATGTATTGTTGTACATGACAACCACAATCCACGAAGGCTTTACTTAAAAAAATCTGAATTTTCAGAGACATCAAGGCATAAAATTGTTTTTTTCCATAATTTGTGTACTTGCTAGGGTCCCATACAATTATGCTCACAAGTTACATCCTACTCCTATAGTGACTATGTGAGCAGTCACCACCATTCATGGATTGTACTAGGCAAGTGGGGGACAGAATAACATTGGAAAAAAATTTCTTCAGCATCTCTCTCACTCACACACAACATTATATATATATATATATATATATATATATATATATATATATATATATATATATATATATATATATACACACACACACACACACACACACACACACACACACACACATATATACATCTGTGTGTGTGTGTATTTTTTGCTTACACAGTCCCATGTTTGTATCCCCAGGGGAGTCCACAGCTCCCATAATAGAACTGGCTTCAAGACAAGGTTTAGGGATGTCCTGAAGGGTTACAGCATTTGTGGAAATGGGTGTCATTCCCTCATTTGCACTCCATGCATCCCAAACTCTAAGCATGTTACTGGGCATGCAAGGTGGGGTATTGCCATGACAGAGCAAATACCTCAACTGGTCCTGATGACTGCATCGGTGAAGGGACAGTTGTCTTTTCCCCACTGTAGTGCACACCCATGGTTGGCACAGTATATGTAATTATCAGGGGGTGTGGGGAGTGCAGTGGTGCTTGCCCCTCTGCAAAAAAATAAGTTGTTCTTGGAATGGATGGGCCTGTTGACCAGGAGAAGGCCTGATGCTTAGCAGGCAGTGGGACAAAAAAAAAAGCAAAGAGCAAAATTCACCATTTAGATTTAGATCACATTCCTCTGGATCATATCCTGAATCCCTATGAGTGTTGAAGCTTCCCAGTAGAACTGCATAATCAAACAGGCAGTACCACACCATAAACCACTCTAAAGATCTCCAAAAAAAACACATTTTCTAAATCAGTGGTAATTACATGTGTAAAAGCCACAGGTAAAGTTTTCAGTTCTGCAACTTAGAGCTGCATTGAGGTGGTCCTGACCTCTACTGTACAAACTCTAACTGCATGATGTTCCCACCTGTGGCCTCTCTTGAGATACTGATTCAGAGTAAATGAGAGAAAAACCTTGACTTAGAAAGCAATCACAAATCTAGCTGATAACTTTTAACTTCCCATATAAAATTTTACTCCGTCTTCAGAAGTGAGGTCACATTCTACATCTCAACAGACAGTTTCCACTGTGAGAGTCTTATCATATATGTATATGTAGTTAAGTGGCTTGTAGTCCAGAAGACCCTGGAGCAGCTTAGTTCAATTTTCCCAGCTGCCCCAGAATACTATCTGGTTAATTAATTTGTTCCCAGTTAGAACCGCAGTGGTGCAGTGGTTAGAGTTGCCACCTTAAAACAAGAGGTTCTCTGGTTCGATTCTCAGCTGGAGCGCCTTCTGTGTGGAGTCTGCATGTCCTCCCCACGGTTGAGTGACATTTAAAGATATGCAGGTAGGTGGGTGTGTGAATAGCTGTACCTTCACTGAAGGTTGAGTGTTGGGCTGGCAGCTCGGCACTGTAAAAATCTACTGCCAATCATAAGCGGGCCAGCGTTCCGCTGTGGTGACCCCTAACCGGGAAAAGCCGAAAGACATTACTAATTAATTTGTTCAGAGTTACACAGCAGGCAAATAAACACTGAGGGAATTAAACCTTGGACTATAGGAAGCAACTCATTAACAGATCACAGCCATAATGATCTACAGTTACTGTCAGTCTCTTATTACTCAGCCTGCATCTGTCTGTCATTTAAAACCATCACATCAGATTGTTGCCCTGTATCTTGCAGGTGATGGATCTGTAGGTTGACTTCATTCTATTGCATTTTGGCTAAACATAACTGGACTAACTGGATCAGCTGGACACAAGGCACGTTCCCAGGGCTGTAGCAGGGGTAGTGAAAAGTGCGTGGCTGTCCTGGGTGCAAAGTATTAAGACACATGGTGATGACTGTTAGCTTTGAAGAGGTGCTGCTTAGCCCACGCATGTTAATGAAAGCATTCTCAGTGTGATACATAACAGCTCTTAGCTGCTATTTACACCTTGGCTATCTATAATGTTACCTAACCAGTGATAATCACTAATTTAAATCTGCTTTCATTTATCAGCAGCCATCCTTCATATAATTAAAGTGGCTTGAATTAAAGACATTATAAGACTTTTATTTTGTATTCTTAAGTTGAGCATTTGAGGGTTTTTTCTTCACCTGCTTCAGTTGAAAACATTTAATTTGGCATTTTTAGTTTTTTTTTTTTTTTTTTTTTTTTTTTTTTTTTTGCTGCAACTCAAGTTTAATTTATTTTTTTTTTTGTTCTTCAACTTTGATCTGGGAGTGCCAACTGAGGCTATTGTCTAGAGAGTCAAACAGCCAAGCTACAGCAATACACTTATCGGTGAACACCATCCCAGGCCTGTCTGCAGAGGGTCATTGATTCTAGTACCCATGTTCCAGGTAAAGTACTCTTATTCTTTGAACAATTGATCACTGAGGATCATTTCGGGGATAAGTTTTTGTCTGCCTTCCCCTGTTAGACCAATTTGCCAAGGATATCCCCACCAGAAGGGCAGAGTTCCAAACAACATAAATCTGTGGATTACAGGGACACATAAACTCCTACTTCAGTACCAGGTCATGATAACAGGATGTAATAAATAGAATAAGAAACTCAGTTTAAAAAAAAGCTCAGCTGAAAAATTATTTCCAGACAAGTTTTACTATTGATGTTTATCCACTGTTTCTCTCTTGGTTTTTGTCAGTCTTTCTAAAGCCAAACATTAACAGATATCATAAGTTTCAAACAAGTGAAGCAGCTGCACGAAGTATTTCAAGATATTGCAGCTAATACTACATTGTACCATTGGCAAATATTATTTATTTCATTAGCTCAATATTCTGAGTTTACTGTATGGTATTACAGAGCAGCTTTTGAGTCATTCACTTTACATAGCAAATAAACCTGGCTTTGACTACAACGTGTTGATAGACTACATGCAGAACAAAACCTCTGCTCTGACTAAGACACACATGTTTTGGTTTGATTGCTATATCATTTATTTGTATTCTGGAACTCATTATATATCTGTCAAATTCTTGGCTACAATATGTTCTCAATCACCGAACAGAAGAAAATAATTTAACAGTTCTGGCCCAATCACACTGCATTACTCATTTTAGTAGTGAATTACACAGATAACACATTAAAATGCATTTTAAACTAAGTATAAGCAAGGGGCAATGTATGCTAGTAATCCATGTGGCAGACATTTGTTAAACTGAGGGTGGAATATCTATTGCCTATAATCCTGATCAGATAGGTCACATACTTATTTTGACTTCTATCTAGTCATTCACGTTAAAAGCTTTTCTTTTTTTAAATATATCCATCTGGATTGTGCAGTAGTTAATGGTCTTAACAATTATGTGTAGTAAAGGAGAATTATATATAAACACATACATAGATATGCACACATGCACAGATGCACATATCTCTCTCTCTCTCTCTCTCTCTATATATATATATATATATATATGTGGATCTATTTCACATTATCAATGTACCATAACATTGAATGGCTAAATGTAAAAAAATACGGAGAAGTGAAGGGAAACTCAGTTATCTGAGATCACTGCACATCAGGGATCGGGACATTTGCCCTTTCCCACTGTAGTGCACTTTCAGAGTTCATATATGTAATTAGCAGGGGGTGTGGGGAGTACAGGATGGGCTGCCCCCATCCAAAAAAAATAAGTTGTTGTTTAGTCTTCCTGTTTGACCTTGTGGATTTTGATATTTACTGCTCGACATTTAGCTGTTCAAAGTTATGGTAAGTCGATAATGTGACATAGATCCATATATGTGCATATATTTATATATATTTATGCGTGTGTGTGTGTGTGTGTGTGTGTGTGTGTGTGTGTGTGTGTGTGTGTGTGTGTGTGTGTGTGTGTGTGTGTGTGTGTGTGTGCGTGTGTGTGTGTGTGTGTGTGTGTGTGTGTGTGTGTGTGTGTGTGTGTGTGTGTGTGTGTGTGTGTGTATATACTGCAGGGTTTGCAATGTTGTCTCCTGTTTTTCATAAATTTAAGTCAGAGACTGCAATAAAACAGTCTTATGCTTATCTGCCTACCATTCAGCTAATATATGATTCTTCTGTTGAGCTCAGTAAAGTGGTTATTTTGTAGAAACATAGATGTAATGCCGTAATAATTCTATCAAAATAGACTCACTACAGTTATCCTGTATATGGGCTATTGTTTGCAGCCACTTTGTAGAGTAGAAACCTAGATTGTTAGGTTCAGTTTCTTGTGGTTAGCATACATGCTGGTGAGATGACACTTGACCACTCTAGTAAATATAAATGCAGAAGATATTAAAAATATATATCTTTTACACAAAGATGCAGTAAAGATAAAACTGCTACCTTTTCACAAGGATGCAGTCAATCCCATGTTGAATGATTTACATCAGTGCTCAGCAGATGCATATTATTTTTAGGTGGAAGTCCTAAAGTGACATATTCATACTTGGTATGCTAGTCTGGACTGACTTAGTGATATACGTAAACATTAGTTCCCTTCTCCATATAAACATGCAGACATACTAATTCATTTGAAGAAATTATATTCAGAACCTTTGGTAATACTGCTTTATGAGCTGTATCTCCTTCCCAGAACAGCTACATATGCCTCCCACTGTACTCACCCATGTCTTTGGTCATCAGTCTACACTTTTAACTGCTACAGTGTAACAGTGACAAATGGCAAACCAGAGGTGCCTGGTTAGTCAGTGAATCAAGGGATCCTTCTTTTACATAAGACATTAAACTCAGGTCTTATCTGCTTGAGTTGCTGGCAACATGGGAAGATCCCAATGCACTTACTCAAAAGAGTACAGGTAACTTTATTAAAACTTATCAATTTACACAAAATAATATTTATACTTTCTCTTTCATTATACTTTTACAAATCATAATGCATATACGGTTCCCATAATTGCTTATGCTGCATCTTTTTAACAAAGATGTTCTTTTATTTTTTTCTTTACATTCCAGCATTTGTTTTACAACACTTTTCCATGTCTACATACTTTCATGGCTAACATAGCAAATTTTAAGTATCGTACTTCATTAAAGTTCAATATAAGTACAACAACTAATCTTTTCTCTATATATATATATATACCTTTCACTTCTTCATTTTTAAGAATATTCAGTATTCTTTTCCCCCAAACCTTTAACTGTTTTATTTTATATGAAGACATGCAGAAGTATTTAATTTACATTGCAATCTTTGTCCTCAGTATCCTGGTCAGATTTCTTCTAATATGCATAACTATCATATCTGTCTACTTTGAAAAAAGGCCATAGGCCTAAGCAGACTAACATGTTCAACAAAAACAAATAAATAATAATAAATAGAAAGTAAATTAATCTGCAGTAATGTCACATTAGCAAATCAAATCTGCTGTAAAGACTTGCAGCTGAAGCGGTTAACAGTACTAACTTTGTCTGTATATAGATACTGTGGCAACTGAGCAGGCACTGACAGGATCGGAACCCTACCATTACCTACCAAATGCCATGTTGGATATGTGACAGGCAGGTCTACTTCACATCACTGTAAACTCAAAATAAGGAATTTCATTTGACCGAGACCACAATACCTAGTTTTCAAAATACTGAAAACTCGTTTGACTGAGTTTCATTATACTGAAAGCTTACAATGCTGAATTTCAAAATATTGAATTTTAAGCCACAGATGTGGTGCGTTTCCCTTCACATGTGACTTGCCTGTGATAAAAAAAAATACTGTAACTTAAAGTGCCTACTGTCAGAGTACTGATAGTAGCATAGAAAGTAGTGCTGTAGTGTTTCTAAATGTGGGTATGTCTCTTTATATTTTTATGGGAAGTTTTTAAAGTAATATGGCAGATGTTTTGTCTACTCCTGACAGTAGTGGCAGTTGTTCCGGTACAGTACTGTAAGATAAGTAAATGGTACAGTTATATGCCCTTTTCTCCACTGTAGTGCAATCATGGAGTTAGTATATATAGTTGGGGAATAGCCCCCCCCACCTAGTTTGGTTTTATATCATCCAGTTTCTGTTAAGAGGGTAAGTAAGTAGTTTTTAAGTTTTGGAAAGAGTTAGTCATTGGTATTGCAAGTGTGCATGTCTATGGCTTAAAATTCAGTATTTTGAAATTCAGCATTGTAAGCTTTCAGTATAATGAGACTCAGTCAAATGAGTTTTTAGTATTTTGAAAATTAGGTATTGTGGTCTCAGTACCCGCAGTGGTGGTGCTGCGGTAGCATTGTCACCTCACAGTAAGATGCTGTCCGGTTCGATTCTCAGCTAGACCGTCTTCTGCGTGGTGACATGCGTGAATGGGCGTGCCTTCATTGAAGGTTGTGCATCAGGGCTGGTAACTCAGCACGTAAAAATCAACTACCAATCATTAGTGGACCGGAGTTCCGCTGTGGCGACCCCTAACCGGCAAAAGCCGAAAGACACAACAAGGTATTGTGGTCTCAGTCAAATGAAATTCAGTATTTTGAGTTTTCAGTCATGTGAAGTAGATTCATGGCAGGCAGAGGGGCTATGGTCCTTGGATACACTCCACTGCTTCATATAAGTCATATGGCAAACAGAAGGATAGTCTTCTGAGACAAAAACATAAGCCCAACAGATGAGTGTAAAAAGTACATGCAAATCTAATTCACTTCCCAATTCACCAAATATAAACTGGCCTCAAAAAGATATAAGGAGTATGCACTGCTGCCCTGGGTACTGGCTTTCAACATCTGCACCCAGACTAGGACTACACTCTCACCACTTACCAAGATGAGTCTTTGGCTTGTACTGTTTTGGTGCATACAAAAAGACAAAGAAACTTTATCAAGAAATGTTCCTAGTACAGGCTAAAGAAGCTAGAAAGAAGGCAAGAAAATATTGCTTTACATTACTGATGTATTACTTGATATACTGCTTTACATTACTGATTTATTACTTGATATACTGCTTTACATTACTGATTTATTACTTGATATACTGCTTTACATTACTGATGTATTACTTGATATACTGCTTTACATTACTGATGTATTACTTGATATACTGCTTTACATTACTGATTTATTACTTGATATACTGCTTTACATTACTGATGTATTACTTGATATACTGCTTTACATTACTGATTTATTACTTGATATACTGCTTTACATTACTGATTTATTACTTGATATACTGCTTTACATTACTGATTTATTACTTGATGTATATTTCTTCTCTTTTTGATTATGTTTGGAAAAAGATGAAAAAAGATAGTTTTCACATTTTTGTTATAGGGTTATTTGTTTTATTTATTTATTCATTTGATTTAATTACATTGAACTTATTTATTTGATTTTATTACATTTTATGTGTTTGTTTCTTGCTTTAAATGTGAGGAGATTATCCATATTCAACAGGTAAAGCAAAGAGCAGGTGCTTTAGTTGCTCGGTTTAAAGATTTTTCTCATGGTTATATTTGCTCTAAACAGGGCTTTCAACTTCTTTTCTTGATAATCAGGGACAATCCAGAAACAATGGTGACATAAAAGCCCAATATAGGGGAAAATGTTTACATATTGTTTTAATTCACCAAGACAGTTAATAGAACAACAGGTTTTACACCAAGATGCTATTTACGAAGGATAGGAAGTATGACCAGTAATGTCTGACATTATTGACTAATTATAATCTTCATTCATTGGCCAGAAAATCAAAGCTTTTATGAGGGACAGGGCAAAAATATGAGTCAAAATCAGGGACATCTGAGAGCTGTGACTGTAACTCAGAGCTGTAGGCAATTGTTGCCCAACCTGCATATTAGCAGATGACTAAATCCATAAGATATTTGAATATTAGTAGCACAGTGCTTCAGAAACATGAATACTGTTTTCCAGATAACACAGTCTCAAAGAGTAATGCTTTTGGTGACAACTTTAAGAACTGAATGACATATATAAGCAATGATGCTCCATTCAATTATTTTTTTCTCATCTGGTTAAGCTGATGGTATGCTTCCTGCATTGCAAAATATTCACAAAGGTAATCATTTGGTTGTACCTTTCAAGAACTGAAAAATGCATACATGTAAGCAGTAATGCTCCTCCCATCACTTTAAGATGGTTTCCCTTATGATATGTTTGTTGTCTGAATTTAATTGGATTTCTATGGTAATTTTATGCGAATTTTATTTTATTTCAGTATGCATCTATATTTATACAGTGTTTTACTTTTGTATACTGTGATCTTCAGATTTATCTAATAGGACAAACAATGCCTGCTGGATTATAATGGCTGACTTTTGTTTTACATTGCTTTGGAGACTACTGGGCTTTTCTTCACGTTGTTCATTTCCTGCCCCTTTGTAGATAGCTTCATTTTCTGTTTTAGAGGTTTATGCCTTCACTTTCAGTAGGAGGTCATTTTCTACCTTTTAGATGCCTTTTACTGATTCCGATCAGGTAATTATTCTTAAATTTGAATTTTTAATGATTTTTATTACATTGAGGTGTGTTTACCTTGTGTTTCAGTACTGATTTTTGTTTCCCTTTTTTTGTTTTATTTTCTGCAAGTTTAATAATGTATTTGGTTTGGGGTGTGGGCTTCTGGTGCTGGTGTTAAGCAAATAACTACTCCAGTTTAAAGATTAAGTCTAAAGGTGTGAATCAGAATACTCTGCTGCAATTCCCTTTCCACTTTTTGAATGAAAGCTGATGCTTACTTTTGTTGTTATTACCTAAAATTGTGCCTGTCTTTATTTACAGGAAAAAAGAAATAATTCTATTTGCACTTACATGTTCTGCTTTCATTATTGTTTTAGTGAGTGTAGTCTGTGTATGTGTGTGTATGTGTACCCGTGTCTGTGTGTATACGTCATTGATGAACTGACATTAAATTGGGCACACACCCTGTCCTGCATCTGCCATTATATATAAATTATCCAGTGTAGACGTGAGTGTTAATTACGTTTCAGTTTGAGTCTGCCACTACAGTAACTGATGACCATTTCCAGAAGAAATGTGGTCATGTTAAAGACATTTTGAACTTCATTACCCTCCTATATGATATAAAGTCTTTAGCAGTAATGGAACTCAAGGACTAGTGTGAAAATACTACCAAAATGGAAGTAGCTGTTCCTAAAGGCTGTTGAAATTAAAAATCATATGGATGAGCATAACTGAGTGGAAAAGTGAATGACTCAGAAAAATCAAAGCCAATCATGACCACAATTCAGAAGATAGAAGACATCACTGCTGAACAATTGCATTGAAGAAATGGATGAAAGGCTCCAAATGGAAGTAGATGATTTTAAAGAGTAACTTTTATGGATCAAATATACAACTGGTGAGGCTGCCTAAATGGATAGGGCTGCCAGATCCTATTTCTTTTATCTCTTCGATACCACAGTAGTGGTATCAGAGCCTGTGACAATCAAAAGTACCCACAGGATTTTGCCCTTTAAACTCAAGTCAGTGGAAACAAGACTTTCACCCAGACACTTAGTTATATAAATAAATAAATATACATACATACATACATACATACATACATACACACACACACACACACACACACACACATACACACACACACACACACACACACACACACACACACACACACACACACACACACACACACACACACACACACACACACACACACACACACACACACACACACACATATATATATATATATTTTTTACTTTAAGTACTGTTAACTGGTGTTTTGTAAATCAAGAATGCCTTGAATGCACTGATAAGAGGAAACCTAAAGTTCGGGATGATGAGAGATAGGGCAGGATTCATAAACAGCTACACAACGTTTATCAATCTTGTTGGTGTCACACAGTGCCACTATCATGATATAGCTTGCGATCTGGTATTCATTAAGTGGCTCTACACAATGTGTAGAGTCACTAAACAATGGAAAATGGCAGAAGAGACAAAGTACATGCTTATTAACCAATCCAATATGACAAAACTATTCAGGAAGCTATAAAGCTATCATGTACATATGGCAAAGCTATTCAGGAAGCTATAAAGCTATCATGTACATATGGCAAAGCTATTCGGGAAGCTATAAAGCTATCATGTACATATGGCAAAGCTATTCAAGAAGCTATAAAGCTATCATGTACACTTGGTGTAGGCTTTTGTCATGTACACCAAAACCTTTTGGAATGCAGGCAGAATTACATTTAGAAAAAACATGTTAGGGGTTGCTGCTGCTATTATTATGCTGTATATGCAACAGGTTTTAAATCAGGGTCCTGCAGCTGCAGACAGTCCTCGGGCAAGAAAAAGAAGAAGAAGAAGAAAAAGAAGGAGAAGAAGAAGAAGGGTGTTTAGACCCCATTTAACTTATCATGGACTGCATGAAAGAGGAATTGTTGAGAGATACAGGTGGATAGGGAAACACTGGAAGAAATATTTAACCTCTGCAGCCCCCACCTCAGGCCATAGGGAAATTGTGGAGACTCGATCACAGTGGAAACAAAGGTATGTTTAGCATTAAGCATACTAGCTACTGGTACTTTATAGCAATATATCATGGATGTCACAGTCATCAGTCTCTAGAATATTACTTCAGTTTTTAAATGCAATGCTACTACATGCAAAGGAACATATCTGATTCCCACAAACATCACAAGACAGAGCAAGAATCACTCAGCAATATTATTCAATAGCATACTGCCCTGAGGTTTTGGGGGCCATAAATTGCACATACACAGAAATAGAAGCCATACCTGGGGAATGGGGAAGGAGGTACATCAACATAAAAGGTATCTACTCTATAAACTGTTTTTGATTCTCTGTAATGCCCAAGGGATCATCTATAATGCCTGTACAGATAACTCAGACATTTTCCATGACTCAAACATATGGTGCACTTGTGAGATGTTCACTAAGTTTGTTAGGAGTGACATTCCTCAAGAACATCTAGTCGGGGGTGCAGGTTATGCACTGGACCCAAAGATCATGACACCCATGAGAAATCCACACATCCCAACCAAGCAAGGATACAGTGAGATCCATGCTCAAACTAGGAATATCACATATTGTGTGTTTGGTTTGCTTAAATAAAGATTTCAGTGTCTAGACACATCAGGTGGTGCACTGCAATGTCAGCCAGGCACCTGTACTGAAATACTTACTATCTATGTCATGCTACACAAACTCATTCTTAGGAAACAGCTTCAGCAATGATAACAAGAGGCAGGACCACAGTTTCAAGGACCACAGGCAGGGCCAGCAGCAGCAGGTACAGATGGGGAGTCTGATGGAGAACCACCAGCTGCAGATGGTGCTTGCAGATGGAGCCATGCATAGTATACCCTGGCTCTGGCTAAGACACAAATAATAGCACACACAATCACTACCTATCTCAATGCACATACACATAGGAATACTGATGCTTGATAGACACCACAACCTTTACTTAACCATGTAATGGCTATGTTCTGATAGCATCAGACAGGGACATCCCCCAAGCATACAATTGTTACTTGCAGTGATGACAAGGTTATGTGTAGAACATGTTAAAACAAAACAAGAAAAACATTATTTAACTGATTACTCTCCTAAAGAAATATGTATATGCCTCCGAGCAGAGCCTTTTGTCTGGTGTGTACAGTTATATCAGTAATATCTCCTTTGTAAGATGCTTGCAACAGAACAGGTATGTGTTAGAAGCAATAGTTTGTATCACGTATTTCAACTGACGACCTTCTATAAAAACTCCGAACAGATCAAATATACCCTCATTTACATGACTATACCAAGAAGCAAGAGTGAAGTACCTAATGCTTCCAATACTGTAATGGCAATACTAACTGCGATATGATGTTGTACAGCAATATAGCAGTAAGCCATTCACAAATTGGTAGGAACAAAAAAATCAACTACTTTAGCTATGCATTACATATTGATAGATCCAGCCTTGTGAATAAGCAAGCATTAGCTATCCACTGTGTGCATCAGGCATATATGCAACCCTAAGTCACAAAGACATGTGCAAAGGGCAGGGTACAGTCATCATTTGCACAGGGTATGTGGGGGAGGAAGGCAAGACTAACACCAAAGAAGTGAGTGTGTGCAAGTAAGAAACACATGTATCAATCGGAGTGTATGTTGTTTAGGGCCAGTAACAACAGATGTATAGCAATTAGCAATACTGTTTAGATAGTTTGCATATGTTTAAGGTGGTACAGGCAAGTGATTTTTCTCTATGTGGGTGTGCCTGCTTGAACACAATCAAACACTATGTTACCACTACATCATGGCATCTTGGACAAGTGTGAGCCAGGTGTCAGACTACTCAGAGCAGCGTTGTCGCTCCTGACCATGAGAACCACTTCTGCATGAGTTCTACTGGTACTTCTTGTGAACAATCTCCTTTGAGTTGTTCATTGGAGGGTTTGAATTAATTGGACCAATTAAGCTAATTAAATATGTATAAATATGGTTGCTTTTCTTTATGTGGTGATCTGAAGAAGCGTATTGTTACGCGAAAGCGCTCATCCTTGTGTTCTATTTAATAAATCGTGTTTTTAGTACGTTGGACTTTATTATTGTCTTTTGCCTTTGCGTTGGAACTGAACGTGTGTTTTGCTACTTGCTTCCTGGTTTGTAACGGACAGTTCCTAGTTGGAGTGGTGATCTTTGTTTTGAGGTCTTTTCTATTTTTTGGTCACCTATCCACACGCTATGGCTAATCAAGAGTTAGAGTTGGATTATGTTCCGAACCCGAGGGCGAGTTCCGTTCCTAGAAAATGGACTAGTATAATGAACATCACTACTAACCCTTTATTGGATTTGGACCTAAAAACCAACTTTCCTATTGTCGATAATAATGATGTGAGTAACATTGAGCAGTTCACTTATAAATTGAGACTGTTAGAGAATGACCTATATAAGCTACAGAGGCTAACATGGCAACGTAAACATCTAGAGGCATGCCTGCATTTCAAGCTCATCCCTAGAGGGATGCGTGTCCTCTGTATGCCCTCTTATGGTGAGCAACACCCTAGTCTACTTAAATCATGGCAGCAAATTAATCTCGAAACGAGTTACAAGTATATGCAGTTGATCATTGACTATTTTACTCCGTTGGAGACGGAGTTGACGCAGAAAATAGAGAAATTAAATACTGAACTTTGCGACAGGTTTAATCAAGATTCATGCTCAAGAAGATTGGAATATGTCTATATGCAGGTAGATTCCTATGCCTGTAAACTCCAACAAGTCAAACAGAAAAAACTGCAACGTGACTATCGGGATTTTTGTGAGGGCAATGTCTTTGTTTGGCCCAAAAGAACTGTGAATTCTGCTCCGGTTTCTACTTCTGTAGCAGCTACCGTTGCTATGGATACCATGTTAACTGAGATTGATTTGGTCAGCCCTTTACCTAAGGAAGCAGACGTTGTGAGATCCCGTCGGACTTCAGCCTCTAGTTTTGTCACGCCTCCTGAACTTCCTCCCAATATCGAGACGGCCAACGCTGCCTTAACACCACAGCCGAACCAGGAAGCGGATCATGCTACAACTACTACTAAGAAAGACCTGGGAGCTATAAGGAAGCATGGAGTCCTTCCTTCTACCTCTCGTGATTTTTTACCTTTACCGATAAAAAAGCCTCCATTTCACAGAGACAGGTCGAACAGCTGGGACAGAAGGAAACGGAAGTTTTCGGGCGAGGACTATCAACAGCAAAGAAGGAGAGTGAGATAAAAGAACATCTATTTTTCAACCTTTCGGACTTATCACTTAATGTGAATGATGCCAGGGTTTTAGATAAAGGATTATCATTCATTCCTTCCCAAGGTAGTTCTTTACATAATATCTTAACTGATTTACGCTTGTTCGCTAGGAATGTAGCCATTAAGCTGTTGTTTTTTAAAGATGTGCATGCTGAGAATGCCAGTAACTGCTTACGGGACTGTCAAGTGTTTAAAAGGAGAAGTACTTTCTCCCCTATACTGCCGAGTCATATAGAAAGTTTTGTTAAACTCTGTGAGAGAGATTTATATGAATATTTCTTGAAGGGTAATAGAAAATGTTTATATTTTAATATGTCGAGAGATGAAAATATTTCTCTCAGGGAACTTTCACGCAATACATCTCTAACCATCAGACCGGCAGATAAGGGAGGGGGTATAGTTTTATTGAACACGAAAGATTATGACTCGTACATGGATAATATGCTTAATGATTGTCTCACTTATAAACATGTGGATGAAGAGATTTTAAATAAGATAGTTAGCAATGTTAATGATACATTGTACGACCTATTAATGGGTCGTCAGATCAGTAAGGATCTTTATGATTTCTTCTTTACCCCTTTTCCACATCTTCCGGTAATAAAGGGCTTGCCCAAGATGCATAAAGGACTTCACCCGCCCCCCCTGAGACCCATTGTCTCAGGTGATGGATGGAGCACAGAAAATATTTCAATTTTTCTTGAAAAAACACTGAAGCCACTGGTCAATAATATTCCAACCATCTTGAAGGACACCTATCAGCTCTTGGATATATTAGATACTTTAGGGGTGGTATTAAATAAAGACAGACACCTTTTGGTGACTATGGACGTTAGGAACTTGTTTACAGCCATCCCCAATGATGAGGGCATTGAAGCTATAAGAATGATACTTCAGATTTTTCCCTTGATAGATCGTAATACAGAAATATTAGTATGTCAGCTGTTAGAGCTGGTTTTGGATAATAATGTTTTTTGTTTTAAGCAGCGTATGTTTCTACAGCTAGCAGGGGTTGCCATGGGCACCCCCTGCGCCAATACGTACGCTAATTTAGTGGTACATCATTGGGAAAGGGAATTTTTGTTTACTCACCCCTCTTTTAAAAAATGTATAGTCTACCAACGTTTTGTAGACGATATTTTTATGGTTTGGGATGGTAGTGAACATGACCTATGTATATTTGTAGAGTATCTAGAAACCACCACAAGCTATTTAAGATTTACTGTTGAAACCTCGCATGACAGTATTAATTTCTTGGATATAAGCCTCAGTATTAAGGATGGTAGATTATCATCCACCCTTTACCGGAAGGCATGTTGGAAAAATACTATTCTAAAGTTTGACAGCATGCATCCTCGGCATGTTTTTAAGGGGATAGTAAAATGCCAGTTTCATAGGCTTAAGAGGCTCTGTAGAGATCCTACGGACCTAAGGCTTCAAGTAGAAGAGATGGAGTCGATTTTTATGGAAAGAGGTTATGATACTAAGTTAATTAATCAAGTTAAGTTAGAAGTAATGGGGGTGGTACACCATGCTGATCATCACGTGCTTCCTGGTACCATGGCCACTAAAAGACCAGCTCCCACAGTCAAACTAACCCATGACAGGATTATGTTTGTTACCACCTATACGAATGACAGTGCAATGATTAAGGGAATTATCTCTAAACATTGGGGAGTCTTAACACTGGATGACAAAACATTAGATATAGTGGGCTCTAGTCCTGGTTTTATGTACAAGAATAACAAAAATCTAAAAAGGATCTTATGCATAGATCACGATACAGGTCAGATCAATTTTTCATCGAAAAAGGCCATGTTAGGAGAGAGAGGGACATATCCTTGCAGAAGCTGTAATTATTGTGGTTATATATCTAGGGAACAAGATTTTATACATCCAGTGTTAGATTTTTCCTTTAGTCCTAGGTTCTATGCTGACTGTAATACCTCGGGGCTAGTTTATCTAGCAAAATGCCATACATGTTCAGCATTCTATGTAGGCATGACTAAAAGGAGCTTTAAACAACGTATTTATGACCATGTTTATGACATAAGGAAAAAGAATATGTTGAACGCTTTGGCTAAGCATGTTTCCAGTCATAATGACCATGGCTTTGAGTTTAGAGTACTTCAGATTGTACCACCTGGGCAGAGGAAAGGTGACTATTTGAGCTATTTGGAACAAAAAGAACTGGAATGGGTGTTTAGGTTAAGAGCTCATTATCCACCGGGCCTCAATACCTATGTCTCACTACGTTCCATATTAAAGGCTCGTAGATAATAAGATGTATATATTATATATTTGGCGTTTATCTACTTTTATATTATGAATCATGGCTCACTTGTATGTTATATTTTGCCTTATATATGTTTTAGTTTCCTATCTTTATTTTTATTTTTATTTTTATTCTTATTCTTATTTAGTCTTAATTAAGATAGGTTAGCCTATATTGGATATAGTATGTATATATCCTATATTAATTTCTATACATTTGCATGTCTGTCAGTATTTGATGTCTAGGTCGAATTAATATGATGTTTTTATATGTTTATATATGTATATATATTTTTAAGGTATTGAGCTGCTAATTGCACATATTTTATATTCTATATTCTATATTTTATATTTTGTATGAATATATATATATATTTATATACATATGTGTTTTAGCTAACCTTATTTAAGAATTTGAAGTGCCTGTAGTACTGTGAATTTGGTTCATAGAGGGTTAACTTCTTGTGAACAATCTCCTTTGAGTTGTTCATTGGAGGGTTTGAATTAATTGGACCAATTAAGCTAATTAAATATGTATAAATATGGTTGCTTTTCTTTATGTGGTGATCTGAAGAAGCGTATTGTTACGCGAAAGCGCTCATCCTTGTGTTCTATTTAATAAATCGTGTTTTTAGTACGTTGGACTTTATTATTGTCTTTTGCCTTTGCGTTGGAACTGAACGTGTGTTTTGCTACTTTCTACTGGTACTTCCATGGCCCTGGCTAGAAGTTGTGTTGCTACCTGAATGTGAGTGATGTCTGCTGGACTAGCTGTCATCAGGACTATGTCTAGAACCATGACCACATGGCCTACCATGTTTGAGTGTGGACACTGCAATCACTGACAGAGCAGTGGATATATGGTCAGTGCGCGAACAGGATCTTGTATGGCCACGTCTATTAACACTCGAAAATGGAGCAGCTGTCTGGACATGTGGATGCACATCCTCCCTCAACAGATGTTCCATCACAGAAACTGCCTAATCCAGTGTGTACTTGATCCTGTCTAAGGAGTTGCCCACATAGTTCAGGGAGTCACTCACATCAGAAAGCACAACATTCAGTAGTCACACTATCTCTTCTGACACCCACATGGAATGTGCCTGTGCCTTCACTAAGGCCCTACACATAAATCTGGTGGCAACTAATTACACACCATCTTCAGGAGGAGACCGGACAGCAGGCCTCTTCAGAGCAATCCTACCAACCCTCCTTGTGTTTAGCAACATGCCCTCATGATGGCTACTTGGAGAGGCAACTGATTTTGCAGCTGGAGTAACCACACTACCCTGATCAACTGTGTCAACCTCAGTCTGCCTTATATCAGGGGTCTCTGTATCCTTGCCATGCACAGCCATACTAATTGTGTCTGAAACATGGTCAGGGGATGTAGGAGTCACAGCCTCATTGTCAGACTGACCTTCTGCACCACTAGACTGTGCCTATTCGTCAGCACCACCACCATCATCATCATCATCATCAGAGACTATTGATACTCTATCAGGTGGTAAGAGTTCCACAGTGTCAATCTCAGGATCACTGACAATAACAAGCAGTAAACACAACAGAAAAAGGGAGAATAAAATTGATCAGATATTTTCTTATAATTAATGTATGTTAAACTTCAAAACAGATACTAAAGCTACAAAAACTTTACTGTCATTAAGACCTCAACCTACCTTATATAAACAAAAATGTGTGCTTATCATGTGCAGGTAAACTTGGAGCCTGCAGTCCAGAGTGTCTGTATGAGAGGAATGGAAAAGAAAGAAGTCTGCTAAGTATTACAATGCAAATGAAACAAGAAAAAGTGAACAGTCCTCTTCACAAGTGCAGATTAAAAAGGTTCTCATAAAAAAAAAATAGTGAACGTTTAGCTGCCCCTAACCCAAAGCAAACTCCACTCCTTTTGCATGACCATAGTCTGACACTCACACAGTTATTGATGGGTCTGTCTGTCTGTCTGTCTCTCTCTGTATGTGTATATATATATATATATATATATATATATATATATATATATATATATATATATATATATATATATATACATATGGTCTATATTACAAGATCGAATGTTTAGGTGATCGAACACCTAAACATCGAACTTGTAATATCAAACCTAAAAACAACGAACGTCCCAGGGAAACACGTCCGTTGGCCACTGAAATAAAAAAAAAAAAACTTTACACCCAAACTAAGTGGGAACCCCCCCCCCCACACACAAGTTCGATGTTTGGGTGCTCGATCATTTAAACATTCGATCTTGTAATATAGACCCATATATTTATATATATATATATATATATATATATATATATATATATATATATATATATAAGACATCTGAGATATCTGTATATAAAGATATATCAATAACAGTTTTTGCTTCTTTCATGCCTGGGAAGTTCATCTTGTGATACCGTGGATCTGTCATCCACATCTGCACCAACATCAAGAAGTCTGGTGCAACCCTCTGATGAGCTATCTTGATCTCTGAAAGTGGACAGGAACTCTACAGTTTCAGTTAGTGGTGGTTTGGTAGCAGGACCACTCCCCTGTAGTCCCCTGTTCCTGGGCAATTGCAGCAGCCCTATGGTGGGCAGATATTATCATGTCAGTTGCCTAGTGTCCTATCTGGGAGTAGAATCTCCCATGGCCTCCAACTGCATGAAGGTCATCTACGACCTGCCACTATATCCTGTCTTGGGTAGACTGGTTGGCCCTATCTCTCCCTAACAGAAAAGCTCTATGGTGATGTAAGGCTAGGGTAATTACCTCATTTTCTGCATATGTGAATTACAGGGTACATTTATCTTCTTGGGTACCATATCCCTGTATGAAAAGAAATAGAAAATAGACACATATAATTACATGTATAATTCTGGGTGACTGTATGCAACCAATATACAGACAAACAATATCTACATGTGCTCACTCATGATTAAATATGGATTAAACCCCCCCCAGCTCTCCCCATTCCCCAATCACCCCCTTCAACCTCCCAATCAACCACAACCCACCTCCACCCAACCCCAATATCCCTCCCAAATCCCTCACACCCAATACACCCCTACCAACCCCTCAACCCCTACCAACCCTCCACAACAAAAAGAAGCACATTGAAAAAATCTAATATCAGCACAGATCTTACAATACTTCTGTCATGGATATAACACAGATGTAAAACTTGCAATACATTGCTGCATTAACAATATAAATGCAGCATTAAAAAAGTAACACTAAAATGTTGCAACTGCCATATCCACCACTATAGAGCTCAGTCCAGTAGAAATATAAAAACAACTATTTTTTCTTTCCCTGCTAACACAGATAAAAATGCCAGACCTTACTACATACTTACAATGCAATAATGTACTATAATTGTGAAAACATACAGAATAAAATAATAAATTGGTCATGTAGCATTTTATAGCATAACTGTAGAAATATAGAGATGGCTATGACAAAAGGAAGGGAGAAAAGTAAATAGGTCTATAATTATGCAAATGTTTTTTTCAGTGGGCAAGGCACTTCACCTCTTAATGTTAAACTAAAAGTTACTACTAAAGAAATAGCAACCTACCTTAATGATACAGCACTTTAGAAAACAGGCAAATCTTGCAAAGTCTTGTTTTACTAGTAATATTGAGCTCTGTGCTTCAAAACACTCTCCCCAGTAGAATGCAAGGGAATTAGGTACACCATTACTTTTATATATGGTACAGACTCAGCCCTGTGAGTGCCGTGATTATGCAATGAGGTGTCAAATCATTAGCATTCCTGAATATCAAAAATTGCACTAAGTGTAGGGAATGTAAACATGGTATAAGGACGATATAAATATACGATTACATGCACACATTCTAGAAATGTAAGGACCAGCATTGAGAAGTGTTTCCTATTAATGGCTTGCACGTGTCTTTGTTTACCCTGACTGCAGGAGCAATCAACTTTCACATTCTCCCCAATTTGCTATATACCTACTAATGGTGTGTCAGGGAGAAGAGACTTAGAAAAAGGACTTCAAGTGCATTGACTAATGTAGGGGAACAACAGTCCTAAAATTCAAATGCTGGCTTAAATGATCACAGTTACTAGCTATCAACAGGAAAGGTTGTTTATATTAAAGGAAGTAACATAACCATTGTTAAAGATAACATATGGTATGAAAACAGAAATAGAAATATTATTATGAAAGGATAGGTAATCAAGGAATGCACTAGACAGAAAGAAAGAAAGGGATACACCTGTAATGACTGCAGTCCTTGTTTAATATCATGTGAGTATAGGCCTATGCTGTTTGCAATGTCATGATTATGTAGACATTCACAGCCATATGTGAAAGAACACCTTCCTAACTTGTTTCTGTTACAGTTTCAATGTGACTTGATACAATGCCACATTATCATTACATCTAAACTCTTTTTCACCTTGCTAATATATGTCTTTGTTTAGGCTACCATAAGTAGTGTAAACCAAACAGGTGACATACCACGGCTCTCAGCACTCTGGATAGTATTCAGGGATCATAGGAGGTTACTAGGCTAATGTCCCTGGGGCCCTTACAAACCTAGCCAAGAGTTTATCTCTCAAAAAAAATAACCTCAGTCAGCACCTGTTGCTCCTGTCAGTAAGGGACACAGATGAAATCCCTGGTGTGAATTTGTGGTTTCCCATCCACTCATCAGGGTTGCACTTGAAGAGGGTCAATGAGGTACTCTGTTTGACATATATGGGAAGTGTATTGCAGAGATGGGGCAGCCTCTGGGAGACAAACCTGTCTATCCAGCAAGTTTTGTTGATGTTGCATATTAGATTTAGGCCTTTCAAGGGGGTAATGCACAAGGAGTTAGACTTAAGAGATATGGATCATCTCTAGTAGGGCAGGGTCCGATATTGCCTTGTAGACAAGACACAGATCACTTCTGAGCCTGTACAAAACCAAGTAGAGTGATAGTGATTTGAGCTCGTCCACATAGGACAGGTGTTGGAGGCCATGGATTCTCTTTGTGAGGTATTTCTGTGGCCTTTCCAGTTGATGCAGGTGTTTGGAGTGGTACATACCAAATGGGGCATTAAACTCAATTATTGGCCTAATGAGGGAGGAGTACAGAGAGGTAATAACCTCCTTTTTTCTAGATACAATCCTTTTACTTATGAGATGAACCAAGTAAAAGGCTTTTCAGACCACTGCCGCTACATGATGGATGAATGTGAGATTGTTGTCAACCTTAGTACCCAGGTCTCTTATGACACGTTGTGTGCTTAGGGGGTTACCATTGATGTGTAATCAGTAGGGGCCATGATTTTGCCAAATAGTATGATAATACATGTTTTTGTGTTTAACTTAAGGCCAAGACTTTGGCACCAGTCATTTGTTGCTGTGAGACTCTCTTGTAGTATGTCAACATCATCTGGGGAGTCAATGACAGCACCCAACTTGCAGTCACCTGCAAATTTGGTCAGAAGGGAAGAAAGTACACCTGACAGTTCACTTTCTATGTGGCACAAGGTGTAAAAGGAGTGAGCTAGATAAAGTATACCTGATGCATGGTTCGAATCCACTGACATGAAACTTTTACAGAAGACTGTCGAAATATATATTTCATCACATTTTTTGTGATACCATTGTGCTGTTTAAAATCAGCTGTCATCACTATTGCTAACAGCGTGTGATCATTGGTCTGACCACTGTAAAATAATATGTCATTAACTACAACTCTGCTAATGTATTCCACAAAGTACAGGTCTGATGTTGCAAAATGTGAGAAGGAAAAATTGTTCACTTGAATGCACTTTTTGCTCTAGTCATCACTACATATACCCAAACATTGCTACATATACCCATGCATTGCATTTCATTCACTGTCCGTAATTTCCATAACATATATCACCCTTCTAATGTATTTGCTGTTTGCTCACTGTTTGGCATCATGTAAACAAGTTTCATTGCATAAGTGAAAAAGTGAAAAAATTAATTTTGGCTGCCTTAGCTAGCTCAAAAATGCCTTGTGACTTTATGTGTCCAGTAACACTCTGGATAGTAATCATTTAAGAAAAATACAATTGTCAGGTCACTTTCTTTATGGTGCAAGGTATAACTGAGGTGAGGCTACAAAAATAAGGTACACAAAGAATTGTTTGAATCTTGTTTATAAAACACCTTGCCATAATTCACAATATTTACTTTTTCAATTGTAATTCCTTTTAAGGTACACTATCTGCTTGCCATCACACAGACAGGTTCATTACCTAAAGAAAAAGTGAACACTTTATTTTAGGCCAAACATGCTTAGCAACATTACATGCCCCCCCCCCCACACACACAATAGGGAGAGTACTTATTTCTCTAAATGCACCAGACAGATGTCAAATTCTGAGCTACAAGGTATAACTGAAATGAATCAAGAGAAATAAGGCACATGAAGCATTGTATGAATCCTGTATAGAGATCATATTAAATTTTATCACAATATGTATTTTTTATTTGCCTCCATTTGAAGGTTCATTTGCTCTTAGCTTTGCAGCATGCAAACAGGGTGCACTACCTAAGTAAAAAAGTGAAACAATTAGTTTAGGCTGGTTAGGTAGCTCAAACACACCTGGCATCATTGCACAGCCCCTTGCAACAGGGAGAGTACTTTTAGGCTGGTTAGGTAGCTCAAACACACCTGGCATCATTGCATAGCCCCTTGCAACAGGGAGAGTACTTACTTTAGTAAATGCACTTGACAGATGTCAAATTCTGTGGTAAAAAGTGTAATTGAAGTGAATTGAGAGAAATAATGTACATGAAGCATTGTTTGAATCCTCTGTAGAAATCATATTTCAATTTATCACAATATGTATTTTTTTATTTACCTTAATTTTAAGGTTCATTTGCTCTTTCCTTGGCAGCGCACAACAGGGTCCACTAGCTAAGTAAAAAAGTGAAAAATTTTGTTTAGGCTGTCTTAGGCAGCTCAAAAACACCTGGTATCATTTGCATCCCCAGCAAAACTGGGGGAGTACTTATTTCAGTAAATGTACCTTACAGATGTCAAATTCTGTGGTACAAGGTGTAATTGAAATGAATCGAGGGAAATAAAGCACATGAAGTATTGTTCAAATCCTGTTTATAGAACAGTTTGTCATTATTGTTGATATTTACTTTTCCATTTTTTCCCATTTTAAGATACATTTGCTCTCCGCTTGGCATCATGCAAACACAGTTTAGTGCTTAAGGGAAAAAGTGAAAAATTTACTTTAGGCTGCCTTAAGAAGCTCAATCACACCTGGCAAAAGTGTTGGGCTTTAACACTCTAGACAGTACTGAGAGGAGAAATTCAACTTGTTATACAGCTATGTCTGTGGCACAAGGTGTAAAAGCAATGATGTTTAAGAAATAATACAGGCTATTATGTGTTTGAATCCAGCTGCAAGACAGTTTTTTAAAAGTGGCGTAAGAAGCTAATTTCTCAGACATTTTTGAATAGGACTGTAATTGTGAAGAAATTTGATAATGATAAACCTTTTTCTTGCAAGCAATTTATCAGTAAACCTTGCATAACGAAAATGTGCTTTTTAGCATATATGACTAACGTTTCAGATATGTACACAACCTAATATATGTCTACCTTCCTAGACATGACAATTAATATATTTCATATAAAAATCACTTACATATATATGAAAGGCACAATACATTTGTTGCAATCATCATGACTCATCACATATCCCAAAGTTGTGTTTAGGATCCTTAAGTCTTCTGAAGTGTGTATGTAACATAAACTGACCTATATTGAACATCACATTCAGCTACATCGATGTGAACCATATTTTCTTGCAGTAAGAATTACTTTTACATAGGAATGCATTTCATATGGGATTACAACCACAGACACTCTGAAGTGCATCTCTATTTATTCAGATATCAGTAAATGTCAGATTTCCATGGTGTAAAGTTAGTTCTCGGATGTAAAGTAGACTATTTTATTAAGCTATTTTTATTATTAAAAGGCTTTTTAACATATTTAAGCATTAATTATTTGTTATGCTGGAGGCATTTGAACAAGCATGTGAGACTGATATATTTGAGTTGTATAATAATAAACAAGCGAAACCATGTTTCTTTAACATGACACTTGACGAAAAGCAAGCAATAGTTAGTTTGAGAAATAATGATAGAATAGTTGTTAGACAAGCCGACAAAGGCGGTGCCGTAGTCATCATGGATAGGTCTGCCTATTGTGACAAAATGGGATCCATGCTTTCAGATAGTGAGACCTACCTTCCCATATATAACCACAATCTTAATAATTTAATCAAATGTGTACATGCTAGCTTGTATGATCTAATGCTGACGAACGTCATTGATAAAGAGCTGTATACATATTTTTTAGTTGACAATCCTCTGGTTTCTTCATTCAGAGGTCTTCCAAAGATCCACAAAGAGTTGATGGATCCTCCATTAAGACCAATTGTATCCAGTAGAGGATGGCTCACGGAGCCTTTATCTATTTACTTGGATAAAATATTTAAACCAGTTGTTTTAGATGTTAAGCAGGTCTTAAGAGACACATCTCATTTTCTAGAAAATCTTGCCATTTTCAGTCATTCTTCTTCCTTTTGTACTGATGACATACTTGTTACACTTGATGTGAAATCTTTATTTACATCGATACCCAACGATGTTGGCATGGATTTCATCAGGGCCTTTTTGGTTAAAAGCAAGCTACCAAGTAACGTGGTTACTAGATGTATGTCCCTCCTCGAAATAGTTCTTGAGAACAATGTCCTCTGTTATGATGACAAATATTATTTACAAACTAAGGGAGTAGCGATGGGCACTCCGTGTGCCAATGCTTATGCCAACTTGGTGTTGGCACAATGGGAAGATACTTATGTTTTCAATACCAACATTGAATTTAAGAAGCATCTCAAATATTTTAATAGATTTGTAGATGATGTTTTTATGTTATGGGGAGGCACTGTTGAACAACTGTTGGCATTTGTAACCTATTTAAATGGTACCACAGATTTCCTTTGTTTTGATTGCTCTCATTCTGTCAATGAGATTGATTTTCTTGATGTTAAGATCATCAAGGCTTCCAATGGTTTCGACACTGAATTATATAGGAAACCCTGTTGGAAGAACAACTTGTTGCATCGGAACAGCATGCATCCTAGGCATGTCCATAAGAATATAGTCAAGAATCAGACCATTAGGGTTTCCAGGTTAACATCACAGGTCACTGCCTACAATCGTCATAAGACGCAGTTAGCTAATAATTTTGTTTCCAGAGGGTATGATAGAACACAAGTTCTTAATGACATCTCAGCAGGTGATCAGCTTAGATTGGACATAGGGGCTCCATTGATCAATGGACCATACGTCCACCCTCTTCCAAACAAGGATAGTGATGCAGGCAACATCAACAGGATTGTTATTCCTTTTACCAACAGAAACAATCACATCATAGAAGTTCTTAACAAAAATTGGAGGCTCTTGATGATGGATGAGAGGATTAGGAACCTGATAGATGATAGACCTTGTGTAGCCTACAGGAACATGCTGTCACTCAATAGGCTACTTTGTTATGATAGGAAGTCTCAGAACCGTAGGGTATCCAACAGGAATGGCACGTTTGCCTGCCATTCTTGCAATCCATGCAAGTACATAGCAGATTCTGATTGTTTTATACATCCCATTACTGGACGTGTCTATGGTTTTAAACATTATGCCTACTGTAAATCTGTTAATTTGGTGTATGTTGCTGAATGCCAACTATGTAAGCTATTTTATGTTGGCATGACAACTAGATCCCTACGTGAGCGTATAAGGGAGCATGTTTATGCCATTGAAAAAGGCAACATCACCAATGCCTTGGCGAAGCACATTGTAGATCATGGACCCTCACATAGCTTTAAATTTAAGGTACTAGAACTAGTTATGAAGGATGGTAGACTGGGCAACATCAGGAATCATACCGAAGAGAGGGAAGGTAAATGGATATTGAAACTACAAGCCCATAGATTTGGGCTGAATGATAGACTAGCACTCAAGCCATTTTTAGCTAGCAGACCTTTAAGACATTCCCCGGGATTCATGAACCTTGCGCCAGGCGCCAGCATAGCGTCGGCGTTATAAAGCCAAATATGGCCACCGAGCGATTCAGGTATGAAGCAATCCCACGTGCACTACCGGCGTGCGCCGGACCTCGCCGCCCGGCGTAGGTATGCTAATCACACTGTGTGCGGTATTGCACCATGCAAATGAAGGCAAATAGCGATTCACGAAGTGGGGCATGCGTAAGCGTAAAGACGCGGCAATGTAAACCGAAAAAGCGGTTTACATTTACCCAAACTTGACCAAGGAGTAGCGGAAGGTTGTCAGCGTCAGGTATCATACAGGTGCAATATGCCAAGGGAAAGGCACCGAGAATGTCCAAAGAAAACATGCACAAACTGTAAATAATGACAAAAATGTCGTATGCGTAGAAACCACAGCAGAACCCCGGATATGTGTACAGAAGGTGCAAAGCAATGAAATAATATGACAATGTCCTAAAAGAGCTGTTTAATACACATCTGCTGTCACCCACCACACTCCTTAGTATCTATGGAAAGCCCAACCCCAGCGCAAGGGTTGTCAAGGAGTGGTGGCAGTGTTGTTGCCGTAACCATGTATTAGCAGTCAATGCCATGCAAATGAGGCAGATAATAGTGAATCGCAAAAGCTGGCGCCGGTTTAAGGATGGAGCAAGCGGTAGCGGTACTACACCGAGGAGTGGCCTACGAGATACATGTCAATCGCAGAGGGTGTGCCACAGTAGGAGGAAGCAGAATGGAGGCGAGCAAACCTGGGCTGTACAATGCACATCACAGGAGCAGGACGGCGTGTGAGGAAATAGATGCGCTGAGAGTACATAATGCGCGCACAGATGCATGTGCGAGGATGACTATGTTCCCCAACACAGTAATGGGCCGGCCTCCGCCACAACAGCCACGGATATAGGAAGGTAATGCGGAGAATATGAGGAAATGCGGAAGCAGTGTAATTGGAGCCGTAATGAGCAATCAACACCAATTAATCCAGGAAGGGCAAGCGGCAGCTGACAACTCTGTATGCAGACTCCTGCATAGCGGGAAAGGAGGCATATGAATGCAAAGATAGTAGGGGATGTAGTAGAAATGCAAAGAACAAAGAACCGAAATAGCACAGCCAAGTACAGAGGTAGCATAACTGCGGCTGCAGATAAAATGCATCATATGCCATGTGCCTGCAGGATGCAGTAATGTAAGATGCAAAGCTAAGCCAATGCAGGCAACTGTAATGCAACACTAAAGGCAATACCGTTGCAGTTGCAACCGTAAAACACCGAAAATAATCCATGGATACGGCTGCACAGACACACCCAATGACATCACCGGGTATACAGCACAACAGTATAAAGTGTGAATGCACACAACACACAGCGTGATTTCCCAAACGCCGCACCGTAGGGTGTAAACACATGGGGAACTTTTAATATGTATATGGTGGGTGCCGCCGTGGCCGTGATGCATAGGTATGTGGCAGAGACAGACAGAGTTGCGGAGGGCGGTGCCGACAACTACCGTAGGCCTCACAGGAGAAGGAGAGTGTTCAGACCAAGGGTGACCTACCAGGGGCTGCAAGACCTGGAGATAGTAGAGTGCTACAGGGTGGACAGGGACACGTTACAGCAAATAGTGGAGCTGTGCCGGCCACGCCTGAGAACAAGAGACAACAGAGGGGAGCCCATCCCAGTGGACACAAAGGTATGTGTGAGCTTGCGAATACTGGCTACAGGTACCTTTCAAAGGCCAACCGGGGATATAATGGGTATCTCACAGGCATCAGCATCTAGGGTACTACACCAGTTCCTGGATGCCATGTTACTTATGCCCATGAATATATAAACTTCCCCAGATCTCAGGAGGTGTTGGCTAGCAATATGCGCCGCTTCCACCGTGTGGCACAATACCGGAGGTACTGGGTGCGATCGACTATGCACATATAAAACAAGTCACCACCGGGGGAGCAGGGAATACGCTACATAAACCGCAAGGGATACCCCTCCATCAATTGCCAGGTCGTGTGCAATGCGCAGGGCATTATCATGGATGTGTGTGCTGGCAGCCCTGGAAGCTACCACGACTCCCATATCTGGCATGCCTCACAGCTGTATCAGGTATTAGCCAGAGGACATCACACAAGGTCACCTTCTGGGGGATGCTGGCTATGCACTGGAGCCGTGGCTGATGACACACATCAGAAATGCACACACACACATGCAAGAACGCCATAATGAGGCACACGCACAAACCAGAATAATCATAGAGCGTGTGTTTGGGATTTTGAAATCACGGTTCCGGTGCTTGGATACATCCGGTGGAGCCTTGCAGTACTCTCCAGGCACATGTGCCCACATATTCATAGTATGTTGTATGCTACACAATATGATTCTGCGGAAACAGCTGCTGCAGGGACATAATGGTGTAGGGCCACCAAGCCGCCACAACTGCCAAGGCAAGCACAGGCACAGAGGCGTTCAGCGCCATGAACACGCTGTGCCAGCCCCAGTAGGTAGGCGGAGGCATACCCAATATGCCTATGCCCTGGCAAAGAGGAGCATAGCACATACTTTGACAGTGTAGGCCCCATGGACTGACACCTCCTTACCTGCACACACAGTGAAATGGGCGCCACACAAACATGTCCACCTGTAATGTGTACGTATGGCGGACCTATGTGTGACTCCAACAAAGGCACCGCCCAAACACTGCACACCCAATAGCCAGCAGAGCATGGGCCAACACCTCACCGCCGCGGTTATACAGCACAGGCGTAGCATATGCTGCCACTATCGCCGCAAGTCGACCACATATGTACTTATGTGCATACACAGATCTGAAATAGATATCAGTACACATGTAGAAATATATATGCATACACAGATATAAAGTACAACAGGGTAATATGGAACCCAGGGATGCAAGTTCACAGATAAGTAAGGCGAAATCTCCACATAGTAAACATAGTGACCAACAACCCGATCATCCGGGAGGGTGGGCAGAGCAAATAGCGCCAGCCATGGAAATGTCAACCTGCATCAATACATATCCGCGTGTCGGGATGATCACCAGTCCATGGTACAGTAGCGGGATATGTGCGTGTCATATCCATAGGATATGAGTGCGTGAATACATGCCGCCGCCCGGCGTCACGATAGCGTAGGTATTGTGTTCAACCGTCGGTCGCGGCGGCAAGCATACCAGTGAAGTGTGCGTCATTATGAGAGCGTACCTCATTTGGGGTGTAAAACAGTTCATGTCCCTCGCAGTTCCACAAAGTTCCACATTGAAAATGTCTGTCAAACATCCATTGTTAGGAATGTATTTAAATGACATCCTGGTAAATAGAAATGAATCATAGTAATTCATTAAAGGTTCTTCACTGTAAGTAAATCAGCATATTCTAATCATCCTATGACCTACATAGCTGAAGTTGTTACTATGCCATTACTATGTGTTCCACATTATGCCCATTTGTTCCACATTACTAATGTGTGTGTTCCTCATTTTGGAAATAGAAGGTTGAGAGCCATGGCGGCAATATGTGTATGTGTGAGGTGAGGTTGTCGTGTGTTCCGCTGTGTGTGTGTAATGTGTGTGCCACTGTAAAATGTGTATGTAGATGACATGTCACAGGCGGAGTGTAATAACATGCGTAGGCATACAGTACAGGAACTATAGGCGTATGTACAGCAGTACCCACAAAGTAGTACTGACATCTCCTCAGTGGCCATGCACATGGCGACGTAAAACGATGCAAAGCGGAAATGTCCCAGAATGTACCACAGGGCCATAGCCAACAGGAGATGCAAAGGACGCATGTACAAACCATGACCGTATGTATGGTGTCCATAAGGTAGACTCAACACGAGACGTCGGCAACGTTACACAGCATCAGGCATGTACGGCGAAAATACGACTGTGCTAACCCGGCACCGATCGTGAACACTGACGGTCCTGTAAATACCGCTGTGTGTTCCACGACCGTTAAGTAAGCAAGCGGCACACGAATAGGAGGCTACCGGTAGCATACAGGCCGTCCCAAGTATAGGTCCACAATCACCATAACTATCAGTGACAAAATGCCAATGGATAGTAGGCACGGACGAACATCCGCAGATATATAACCGATGTGAAGGAGGAATACGTGCAGGAAGCACACATGCAGGTGATACCGACACCACACGACATCAACAAAACAAACATTCCCAGAACAACAGACAGGTAACCTGCAGCTCCCCAAGCAGGGATGGAGCACACACACAAGCATATCTTGTATGTATAAATGCAAGACCCACACCCGTACCGTCACCCACATCCGCCAGATATACCCCATCGCACATATCAAAGGGATAACAGCTAAAACCGTAGTACAAACATACAGGTAGTCAATGACAGCGGCATACCCACAACAAGCTGCGTGGGAAACACTAGCAGCAGCTGATGCATCCTTGCATCCGTTGTGTACAGGGATATAACAGCTATGTTACACATCTGAATGCACAGCGCCATCGACAGGCGCCGCCAGGACACGGAGACCCACGTGTCGAACAGAATGGCATACCCAACACACACAATCCCCGGCTAACACCACAGCGAAATGTACCTGACACCACACATAGCGGATGCAGTCACACAAACATCATACAATACATACCATCCTCACGAAGGTATTGCAAATAACCAACGGCCACGAGGAATGAACCATGGCCCAGTGCCGGCGTAACGTCTGAATGGAGGGGATCACGGTGATATGCGTATAAGTACACCCGAGGAACAGCTATTGGCGTGATGAACCCACATGCCTCAGGTGACGGCGAATATAAGGAAGACTCCTGGATATTCAAACCGTATGTTCATACCGAACAAATAGCGAATACAAAAGGAGTAGCAAGCAAGTAGCGAATACAGAACCAAAGGCGGAAAGGTATGTCGAACCCAGGAGATGTACTGTTGTGTAGCATGATACGATATGAATCTGTACAGTATGTGAGCGGTGTGTGTAGGTAAAGATACCTGTCCATCAGGCAGAGAGTGGTGAAAGTTGGTTATGTAATGCTAAGCAGCGCCAGCATACCAACGACTGTGGACAACATGTGCACAGCAGTGGGACAACATGTACACACACGGGATAACCCCAGGTTAGGCTTGCCACCTTTTCAAATGGCCAAAGTGGGACATTGTCGGGACACACATCAGATGTTACAGGTGGACACATACCCATGGTCAGTACAAAGGGTAGAACTTTACTCTTTTGCCTAAATAAAATCGTAGTCTTGTAGCAGTTTAGTTGCTTATTGTGTGTCTTGTAACATTTAGGAATTTACAAACATAAATAACTATGTTATGCAACTGTTACATGAAAAAAAATGGGAACCAAAATTTTT